>NC_056737.1:1045135976-1045325976 GCF_019279795.1 Protopterus annectens | reverse complement strand
ATGATGCATAGACCATAAAGCATAACATGCATAACAAAGTTTTGTGGTGTATAACACAGTGTTCAGTATGTTGATGAATGTGCACTGTACATGATGCATGTACCATAAAGCATAACATGCATAACAAAGTTTTCTGGTGTATAACACAGTATGCAGTATGTTGATGGATGTGCACTGTACATGATGCATGTACCATAAAGCATAACATGCATAATAAAGTTTTCTGGTGTATAACACAGTGTTCATTATGTTGATGAATGTGCACTGTACATGATGCATAGACCATAAAGCATAACATGCATAACAAAGTTTTCTGGTGTATAACACAGTGTTCAGTATGTTGATAAATGTGCACTGTACCTGATGCATGTAACATAAAGCATAACATGCATAACAAAGTTTTCTGGTGTATAACACAGTGTTCAGTATGTTGATGAATGTGCACTGTACATGATGCATATACCATAAAGCATGACATGCATAACAAAGTTTTCTGGTGTATAACACAGTGTTCGTTATGTTGATGAATGTGCACTGTACATGATGCACATACCATAAAGCATGACATGCATGAAACGCAAATGGAGAAAACTAAGCAGCCAAAATAACTATGCTTTGTATAGTGCTCATTGAAATAACTATTAACAATACTAAGAAAAGTTACAAATAATTCTGGCAATAATAGTTAAGGAGTTTTCTCTGGATGTTTGTTCTGTCTAATTGCAACACCAGTATAAAAATATCATACACATATGCACAAACACACACACACACACACACACACACACACACACACACACACACACACACACACACACACACACATACTTGGGTAATGGACTGAGGTCCCCCACATACAGCACCCTTGTAATATGTCCCCGACCTGCAGCCATTCCAGTGTCCCGTTACTTGGTTATTTCTCCCCATTTACCATAAACACTGTTAAAACATGTCAGTGTGATACTATTTTCTTCTTTAGTTCTGCAATGATTACAGATAATCTGGATTTCATAGGTTCATAGGTTCATAGGTTGGTATTAGGCTATCAGCCCTAGGGCCTATACAAGCCTAGCCATAACCATTCCCTGGCTATTTCTTCCCACACTATTTACTTCCCTGGACCCCTGTCTAGCAGGGTGACTGACGTGATCCCCGGGGTGAATTTCCTTTCTCCCATCCAATCGTCAAGGTTCCTTTTGAAGAGGGCCAAAGAGGCGCTCTGCTTGACATGTATGGGCAATCTATTCCAGAGTCTGGGGAGTCTCTGGGTCAGGAACCTATCCCTCCAGCATGTTTTGTTTATTGTGATGACAAGGTTTAGATCCCTGGAGCATGTGGCTCTGAGGGATTGGGATTTCTTTAAGTGTAGCATGTCCAACAGCTCTGGGTTTGACATGGCCTTGTATGTTAAACAAAGATTGCCTCTGAGTAGACGATATGCGACAGAGTATAGCTGGAGTTTTTTAAGGCGGTCAGCATAGGGCATCTGCTTTAGGCCTGTGATTCCTTTAGTGAGGTATTTCTGTGGCCTTTCCAGTTGTTGCAGATGTCTTGAGAGGTACATACCAAACGGGGCATTGTATTCTATAATGGGTCTAATGAGGGATGAGTACAGTGGGACAATGACCTCCTTTTTTCTGGATGAAAAGCCCTTAATGATGAGGTGTGCCACATAGAAGGATTTCCTGACTGTTGTGGTGATGTGGTTATCGAAGGTGAGACCACTGTCCACCTGTGTTCCTAAGTCTCTTATCAAACTTTCGGTGTTTAGTGTACTGCCACCTATATGGTAATTCATGGATACATGTTTTTTCCCAAAGGGGATAACTATACATTTCTTGGCATTGAGCTTGAGCCCATGGCTCTGGCACCAAGCAATTTAATTTAAAACTTTCATTTCATATTTTGTAGAGTAAACACTGACAGACATTTGCCAAACAAAACAAAACAATAAAAACAGACTTGGCATTAAGAGTAAACTACTCTACCCATGAAACTCACATTCTTTGAAACAGCATTGAAATCCACATTTAAAGAGAATGCATCTGGCTAGTGGTGGATTAAGTTTACCTTTGGGCTGTTTTCAGACTATAGGCCCCTTGAACACATTTTTAGGACAATACATGCATACATGCATGTGTTCTGATTGTATTAAACTAAATTCCTTGTAGAACACAGCACTACTTGTTAGAGTGAGTTTTATATTAGTAGTTTGGAACATTTTTCCAGTAAGCAATGAAACTAAATGTATGAACCAATAATGACAAAACTGCCCATTTTGGAACATTTCAACAATAAAAAGCCTCTCAAACTTCCATCATTTCTATTTACCAGTATCAGTCAATGAGCACAATTTCTGCAGAAGTAAAAGTCACCTGAATAATTCCACATTAAAAAAGATCTATAACTAATGAAGAGGTTGATGCTTGCAGACAACTTTATATATCAGTGCTTCTTCTGCAAATCCAGTGCCTGTTACCCTTTAAGTGTAAAGTGCCTATGTTACATTAAAAAAAAATGGTAAGTTGGTAATATTGCAGTAGGGAATGGATGGTAACCCAACAACACATTCATAATTACTAGGCATCTTATCCAAAGGAGGACAAACTCAGGACTGCAGCACCTCCATCCCTCTAAAGTACAACACAGTATAAACAATCCATCTACATGGTGTGGGACTAGAACTCACAACCTTCTGCATCAAAAGCAACTATATCACCTGTTGAGTTACTAACACAGCTTTCAAGTTTAGTAGCACAGTAATCACCATTTGCTAAATAAAACAGTTGCACACTGAAAACAGCATTTGCAGTAGTAAACTTCTCTTCCTTTGAAGCTCACAATTCTTTGAAAATGCACTGAAGCTAACAATTCCTTGAAAATGTACTGAGGTAGTTGGTGTAATCATACCTTCAACTGTCCATATTTCTGCAGAATGTCCAGATTTTGCCTCATATTGTTGATCTGTTCTTCTTTAAAATCTGTGTTTTTTCCTGGCAAACTATAGAGCATTGAAGTCACTAAATAATTGCATACATTTGAGTTTCAGACTTCATATCTTTCATAAAATGCAAGCTAACACAAAACCTGTTATTCTAACAACATTCTAAGTTTATAAGAGCAATATTTAAAATCTGTCCCTATTTTTTGATGTTTGTTACCCCATTATTTAAGGCGTTGTCCAGATTTCTTGTATTGGGAAGCTGAGAGATATGGTTGGTGGAGAGGATTTGGGCTCTTGTCTCCTGTAGCCAAAGTACAGGGTTTGATCCTGGTTAAATTTACTAGCCTGCCATTCTTACTTGGGGCATTATACATGAGTACCTGGAATGTTATGGTGCAAATATCTGATATATAGTAGCTGACATTAACCTTCTGCTCTATTGCAGCCAGCTTATTGAAATCTTAAGGGGTCCAAATGGAGACATGATAAGTCAACAAGCAAAGGAGAGCACTACTGCTGAAACTGAATTCATCCTCAAGTCTTAGTGAGTACCTTCATGAGGTGGACCCTGTTTTTCACAAAATCAGACCAAGATGACACAGATATATAGACTGTATTTTATATAGCATATATCATGGACAGAAGTAGATCAAAAATAAAAAAAAAAACATAGCTGACACACAAGACCCTGGATAAAAAAGTCCCCAATCCTGGTAGTTGCACTGTTACCAGGACTGGAAAAATGACAGTGTAGAATCCTCAAAATATGGAAACATTCCTATAATAAGGCTAGGAAGGCCCAGAGAGAGGATGGCCCCCATATTGTAGAGGGAAGTGGCAGTCCACTAAAATTACAAAAACTGATAGGCCAAAAAAGAGAAATAAGGATGATAGAGTGGACTATTGAGGATAAGAAAGAAATTATGTATTGTTACTATTATGCAAAACCCCAAAATTTCTAGATACAAGATATAAAAAAAGATTAAGAGAGAAATTAGAGGAAAGAAAAATGCTTTCACAAGAAAAACTGTCAGAAGCCTAAAAAAAAATGTGTGGTCATTAATACAACATATTTGTGAAAAACAGTATATAGACCAAGAAACTTTAATCTGTTTAGAAAAAGAAGCATCTGAGGAAGTACGAAAACAAAAACAACAAAACCTAGATATTTTTGAAAAGTATAAAAAAGAAATATAGACATGGGAAAGAAAGTGAGATTTGACATGGTGCAATATTTATGCAAAGTCAAAAGCCAAATTAATCAATACAAAAAGGGCAGCAAGATATTTGATGAGAAATATAGGCAAAGGGATCCAGATATGGAAACTTTCACAATAAAGAAAATAATAGCACAAAGAAGGAATGTAGAAAAGAAGATTAGTAAAGTAGAAGTTAAAAAAATAGAAGTTGAAGTTATGGCACACCTGCAAAGTGAGGGATTTGGTGTAAAGGTCTAAAACAGGTTACATCACAACATTATGGAACGAGTCCCCAGAGTAAGGAGAAACAGGAAGATCACAAGACAGCTGAAGAAGAAATATGGACATGAGAAAGGAAACGAGATTTAATACGGTGTAATATTTATGCAAAGGAGAAAGCAAAACTAATCAATACAAAAAGAGCAGCACCAAAGATATTTGAAAAGAAATACAGGCAAAGGAATCCAGACATGGAAAGCTTTACAATACAAACAAAGGAAGACAAAGAAGAAAAGTAAAAAAGAAGATTAGTAATGGAGAAGTTAAAGAAATAGAAACTGAGGTTATGGAGTACATGCAAATTGAAGGATTCAGTGTAGAAAATCTAACTCAGAAAGCACCACAGGAGGATAGAGCAATAGACATCCAAATTAAGGAGAAACTAAGTGGAACGGGGAGTAACCAGTCAGATGCCACATGTAGATATTTTGGAGCCTTCCAGAGGAAACCAGTATAAACCTTCACTTGTAGCTGGACAGCAAGGTAAGGAACAGGAAACTGTGGCAACCATGGAGCAGTCAATATTGAGGAGTGATAGGCCAGTGAGTTCCCATATGACAGAGCAAGGGATGACACAGGAAGAAACTGAAGAGAATGTGCCACAGGAAGGTACTACAGAACTTTCTGCAGAATGCCCATAGAAAATGGAGAACAAAAAATGTGCTCTCAGTTTAGAAGAAAATGAGCTAAGACAAGAGGTGCTTGATTTAATAGAAGTAGCTAGACATATTAAGATCAATGAAAAAAACAGACTGAAGGAGGTCAATAAAACCCAAAAAGTGAGACGTTTGATAAAACAAATGAACACAGTAATTAGGACTGTCCATAGAGATCCATGCGATATAACAGAAGTAAACATGATATATTACTGTGCAGAAAAGTAATAACAGATAAAATTCTACCACAAGAACACAAGGTAGTAAGGGAAAGGAAGGGGAGAAATTGAATGCTATCATGGAAGTATCGAATAGAGAAAACGATAAAGCAGTTAAGACAAGAAGTGTCACTGTTAGAGGAGTATAGAAGAGGGAACAGATCAACAAAAATACTCAGAAAAATTGGCATGATAAAAAGTACTGGTCAGTATTATAACGGATCAGGATCTATCATGCGCTATCACAAATAATAAGCTAAAAATATCAGCACAGGCAGAAAAACTTAGAAGACACACAGATAAATATAAAGGAAAAGTACAAAATAAGCAATTTATTGATGACACCAAAAAGGTTTCATAGAGAATTGGGAAACAAGGTAAAAGGAATTGAAAGACCACCCAAAAAAGAACTAGATATATTTTGGGGAAGTATTTATGAAGATCCTGTGGAATATAGCAAAGATGCTAAATGGTTAGAAAAAGTAAAAGAAATAATAAGAAGTTCAAAGGTACATGATATGAAATGGGATGAAGTAACAGCTAGAGATATTGAAACAAAGTTAAGAAATGCCTGTAATTGGAAAACACCAGGCCCAGATGCAGTACCTAACTTCTGGTTAAAAGTATTAACATCTCTGCATGAAGATTTAGCCATGAGCAAGAACTATTTATATGAGCACCCTAAACAGACTCCAACCTGGATAACAACAGGAAAAACAATGTTCGTACTTAAGAGTGAACCTGCAATCTACCCTAAAAATTATAGACCAATAACTTGCCTGCCAACTACATATAAACTATATGCTGGATTTGATGCTGACAGGGTTTAGAATAATTTAAAAGAAAACTCAATTGTGGCAATAGAACAAAAAGGCAATAAAAGAAAGTTATATGAAACAAAGGATCATCTGTTGCTAAATAAAGTTGTAATGGAGAACTGTAAAAAGGCAAAGAATCTAAGTATGGCATGGACTGACTACAAAAAAGCATTTGATAGTATCCCACATTCATGGATAAAGGAGTGCTTAAAAATGTATTAGATACATCCTACACTCATCAACTACATTACAGTGACCGTTGAACAGTAGCAGACTACTTTGCAATTAAGCCACGATAAAGGACACATTATTATTCCAGGGATAAAGATTCAAAGGGGGCTATTCCAGGGAGACTCCCTGTCCACTGCTGCTATTGTGTCTTGCCCTTAACCACTTAAGCTGTCCACTTAACAGATTAGGCCATGGCTATAATTTGGCTCCTAGAAAACAACAAAGTGTAAAGACTTCTCATTGTCTCTTTGTAGATAATTTAAAACTGTATAGTTCATCAGATGAGGAACTGAAAGCACAACTGCAAGTAGTCAAAACTTTTTCAGATGATATAAGAATGTCATTTGGTCTTGATAAATATGCAAAAGCAACCTTTAAAGCAGGAAAACTGCAGCACCAGGGAAACATCAGTTTGGGACAAGAATGTGACATAAAAGAACTTGAGTAAGAGGGAGTGTATAAATATTTGGGAATTGATAAAGGATCAACAATAAAACATGGATAAATGCAAATAAAACTTAGTAAGGGATATTTTAGAAGACTTAAATTAATACTGAAAACAGCTTTGACATCTAGGAACACAATTCAAGCTATAAACCCATTTGCTCTTCCTGTCCTAACTTACTGTTTTGGAGTGATTGACTGGCCCCAAAATGTGTTGGATACATTAAACAGGAAAAGAAGAAAGATGTTTCATGCTCAACAAATGAGTTATAAAAATAAGTGCATGCCAAGATTATATATTCCCTGTTCCGGAGGAGGTAGGGACCACCTTGAAATTAATTACATGTATAGACCTTCATGTGTTGACCTCCAAAACTACAAACAACTGAGAAATGAAACAAAAAAAGCTATACTGTCCGATAAAAAAAAAAACTATTACCTACAATCTCAGCAGACCCACCATAATAAACCACAAAAGTTCTGGTCAAGTATTAATAAATTATTACATCCCGGTAAATCTATCACACCTAACCCTCAAGGCACTGACAAGAACAATCCTAAACAAACTGCTAATGCCTTTAACACCTTTTTCACCAAAGCAATTCAAACTCTTGCCAGTCAGCTCTCTCCTCAAAATGTAACTATATCTAATTCACTAACCCACCTCCATTTCTCTTCCAACCTGTCCCAACAGCATTTATTCTCATCCTTATCCAAAAACTGAAACCATACACTCCTTCTGCTGACCAACTACCTGCAGCATACTTACAGTTAGCAGCCAAATCTATTGCTTACCCCATCTCCATTCTCATCACTAGAACCATCACCATTGCTTACCCCATCTCCATTCTCATCAATAGAACCATCACCATTGGTTACCCCATCTCCATTCTTATCAATAGAACCATCACCATTGCTAACCCCATCTCCATTCTCATCAATAGAACCATCACCATTGCTTACCCCATCTCCATTCTCATCAATAGAACCTTCACCATTGCTTACCCCATCTCCACTCTCATCAATTGAACCATCACCATTGCTTACCCCATCTCCATTCTCATCACTAGAACCTTCACCATTGCTTACCCCATCTCCATTCTCATCAATTGAACCATCACCATTGCTTACCCCATCTCCATTCTCATCAATAGAACCATCACCATTGCTTACCCCATCTCCATTCTCATCAATAGAACCATCACCATTGGTTACCCCATTTCCATTCTCATCACTAGAACCATCACCATTGCTTACCCCATCTCCATTCTCATTAATAGAACCATCACCATTGCTTACCCCATCTCCATTCTTATCAAAGAACCATCACCATTGCTTACCCCATCTCCATTCTTATCACTAGAACCATCACCATTGGTTACCCCATCTCCATTCTCATCACTAGAACCATCACCATTGGTTACCCCATCTCCATTCTTATCAATAGAACCATCACCATTGCTTACCCCATCTCCATTCTCATCAATAGAACCATTACCATTGCTTACCCCATCTCCATTCGTATCAAGAGAACCATCACCATTGCTTACCCCATCTCCATTCGTATCAATAGAACCATCACCATTGCTTACCCCATCTCCATTCTCATCAATAGAACCATCACCATAGCTTACCCCATCTCCATTCTCATCACTAGAACCATCACCAATGTTTACCCCATCTTCATTCACATCAATAGAACCATCACCATTGCTTAGCCCATCTCCATTCTCATCAATAGAACCATCACCATTGCTTACCCCATCTCCATTCTCATCAATAGAACCATCACCATTGCTTACCCCATCTTCATTCTCATCAATAGAACCATTACCATTGCTTACCCCATCTCCATTCGTATCAAGAGAACCATCACCATTGCTTACCCCATCTCCATTCGTATCAATAGAACCATCACCATTGCTTACCCCATCTCCATTCTCATCAATAGAACCATCACCATTGCTTACCCCATCTCCATTCTCATCACTAGAACCATCACCATTGTTTACCCCATCTTCATTCTCATCAATAGAACCATCACCATTGCTTACCCCATCTCCATTCTCATCAATAGAACCATCACCATTCCTTACCCCATCTCCATTCTCATCAATAGAACCATCACCATTCCTTACCCCATCTCCATTCTCATCAATAGAACCATCACCATTCCTTACCCCATCTCCATTCTCATCAATAGAACCATCACCATTGCTTACCCCATCTCCATTCTCATCACTAGAACCATCACCATTGGTTACCCTGTCTCCATTCTCATCAATAGAACCATCACCATTGCTTACATCTCCATTCTCATCAATAGAACCATCACTGAAGGATATATCCCTAAACTTTGGAAAGTCTCTCATATTACTCCCCTTCATAAGGGGGGAGACTCCACTGAACTCTCCAACTGTCGTCCCATAGCCCTACTTTCTCCTTTATCTAAGATCATGGAAAGATGTATCCAGAGGCAATTGCTAGACCACCTTCTCCATAATAACCTGCTTTCCAACTCCCAACATGGTTTCAGACCTTCCCAGAGCAAAACTACTGCCCTCCTTTCCTTTATTGACACCATCAATAACAACCGTAACCTTAACATGCTTTCCTCTGCACTTTTCATTGACCTGTCCAAGGCGTTCGACATGGTAAATCACACTATACTCATAAACATTCTCAAATCTCTGTCTCTTGACCTACTAGCTATAAAATGGTTCCAGTCCTACTTAAATAACAGACATCAAGCTGTGCTCTGGAACAACGTTCTTTCTACCCATCTACCTGTTCATATTGGTGTCCAAAAAGACAACTTGAATAAGAAAAGCTCACTTTAATAAAACAACAAAGCTTTCTGGGATAGCCCTTCTTCAGTGTTAATCAAACAGTGAATGAATTTAAACATACATATATATACATAGAACAATCACAACCACATGACACAGCCATCCTATAAAAATGTATTTAGAAACCACACTAATTAAAATTTAAAAACACAAGCATTCAATGGAATTATATGTGTTAACAAAAATACATTTTAAAAAAATGTGCAAAGCCACAAATTAAAATGTTAAATAACAACCCATATACTCTAAACTTTAATGATACTGTTTTTGTCTAAATTCCAATTTTGGTTTAATAGTAATCATACTATTTAAACCCGTTTTTTTGTCTGCATGCAGTCTTATAATCCATTTGTATTCAGCAATATCTAACTTGTTAATTATATCTCCTAATCTCAAACTTTTATTTACCACCTCTAAAACTTTAAATTTAAAGTTGTGTGTTGTATCTTTCTCTATCCTATGTTGTACTAAGGCATTCGAGGATATGTTTCTTTTCATTTTGGACTTATGTTTAATTATTCGTTCTTTCAAAGCTCTAGAACATTTACCTAGATAAAAACTTGTGCACTGTGTGGACATAGCCAAATAAATAACCATAATGGTTCTGCATGTTGCCTGACATTTCATTTCATAATTAATTTTATTCACCATATGCTCAAACATTTTATTTGTACAAATATCTATACAGCAACTACAAGCATGGCAAGGTACTGTACCAAAACTATGTGATATCACTTGTAAAGAATTAATCTCAAAATCTTTATAACATAGCTTTTTCATTAAGTTATACATATTTTTATATGCAAACCTGGGCATATGTCCTAGTATTTTACTAAGTTCAGGCTGAGCCATCAAAATACACCAATTTTTTCTAATTATTAATTCAACATGTTTTGTCATATTATTATATGTAGTTATATATCTCAGCACACTGTCTGAACCATTATTTACAACTTCTGGGGTTATAGATTCAGCAAAAAAAGGAGATGCTTAGGTGCTCCTATTATTCAAAACATTATCCCTTATTTCATTAATATGCCTCATATTATAACCTCTATCTTGAAATTCTTGACAGATGAGATCCATTTGTTCCTGACATTTATCTGTATTGAGTCTACTAATTGTTAACAACTGACTCTTAACAATTCTATTGAATATATGACGTGCATGCATACTTTTTGCATGTGTGTACCTTTTCACCTGCACATTTTTCTTAAAACACATTTCTAAATCATCATTTCTACCTTTATATAATTCAACGTCCAAAAAGGACATCTTAATTCTAGATAAATTTACTGTGAATTTAAAAAAATAGTGGTATTATTTAAATAAAATATGAAACTATCCAATTGTTGTTCATTACCGCCATAAAAGAAAGCAATCATCCACAAAGCGCTGGTAAAACAGTACAGTATTCTTATATTCATTTTCTTCACTAAAAATGTATTGTTTCTCCCACTGATTAAGCACAATATTGGCGTATGTGTTCGCCATGGAAGTACCCATGGCTACGCCTGATAGTTGTAAAAATGGTTGCTTATTAAATAAGAAAACATTATTTTCCAATACAATTTCTATTGCACTACATATAACTTCAATATCTCTCCCTTGCATATCTGAATTAATAGATAAGAATTCGCGAATAGCATTAATTCCATAATCATTAGGTATAACAGTGAAAAGAGAAACTATGTCCATAGTTACTATAATAAATTCACAATTCTTATTATTGTTATACCATGTATATAATTTTTTTTCAAAAAATCCCCTGTATCCTTTATATAACTAGGACATAGTTTTAAATATTTACTTAACTTTTCCTGAATAAATACAGAAAGGGGATCTGTGGACCAGCCCTTCCAGACACTATAGGTCTCATTGGTGGTACTGTCATGGATTTATGTAGCTTAGGTATTTCATGTATGAGTGGAATTACTTTAGTTGATACTGTTAGAAAATTAAAAGCTCTAGGGAAATGTCACCCTGTGCTTGTAAATCATATATAAACAAATTAACATCACTAATGATTTTCTTAACTTCAACGAATGAAATTTCTTTGAACGTTTTCCCATCATTTAAAAAATCATACATTAAAGTATTATACTTCTCCTTATCAAAAATTACTATCGCTCCTCCTTTATCAGCTTGCTTGATTATAATATTTTTATTACTACTCAACGCTTTAAATGCAAGATGTTCATGGTATATAACATTAAACAACCTAGAATTCATTTTACATCTAGTTCTATCATTATACAATTGTCTAAATTCATTCTCACAGACAGAAGTAAATGCATTGAGTGTAGGAGCATTATTAGGAATGAACACACTTTTCTTCTTTAACTTATTATAAGCTTCATTGTGGGATCCCCCATATATCATTTTTAAACTGACATTCCTAATAAATACTTTTAAGTCAGTTAGTGCCTCAACGATAGTGTCATTACCAGTCATTATAAATTGTAAGCCTTTATTCAAAAGGCTTACCATGTCATCAATCACAGTGAAAGTAGACAGATTTATTACGGAGGAATTTGGCTTACCAGTTAATTGCACCCCTGTTTGCTGTTCGGTAAGGGGCTGTTGTTCTTCCTTTTTCCCCTGGTCACATTGAAACGTTGTTTGGAGCGACCCCTCGACTGAGGGTGCCCTTTGACATCCACTTTCTCTGGCAAATTTGGCACAATGGGCTGTGAGAGGTTTAAAAAAACCTCCAGTCGTTTGGCATAGGTTTTTAAATTCCGAGATGGCTGCTCTGGGGTTTGACGTTCATCCGATAGGCCCACTGCTGTGCGTATGACTGCTGGTATTTGATTCCTGTTCATATGCTCTCCCTCACGAATCACGTTACTCGTAACTTCTCCTTTTCCGTCACCAGCCTTATGACTGGATCCTGTTGTATGGTGAACCTTCCTTCATTTGTGGGTGGGTTTTCTTCACTTTCAAACATATCCAATTCATCCAGTCTACTAGATTTCACTATAGATTGAGGAACTATGTTATTTTTTTTTATTTGGATAGGTTCTAGGCCAAGAAAAGATATGGCAGAGTTTGAAATCATTAATGTCTCTTAACAGTTTCTGCTGCTTCACAGCTTGCAATTTATTATCAAGCATATTTGTTCTGTTAAGCATTAATTGGTAGGAAGCTGATGTACGTGCAAAATCATTTGAATTCACAAGTTCATTCTCTATTTTTATAATCTCCTCAGTCAATTCTTTCTCTATTGGTAGGAAAAAGTCATTCATTAACTGCATGTATTCTCTACTTAATTTTACATTTAACTGTGGCCAAGTTTTTAAAAGCTCAGGGTAAGTATTGGCATAGGCAGGCATCTTTAGTATGCACAATCCTCTCGGTACTACATTGAACTCAAGATATGCTGAAAAGCTTAAGCGCTGCCATTGAAATCTTTTAAAAGCTTGGTGTCCCTCAAGGGTCCATACCGGGCCCTCTCCTGTTTTCTATATTCATCAATGACCTTCACCAAGTAGTTCCCCAAGCTACATGTATACAATACGCGGATGACTCCACACTTATATGTTCAGCCACATCTGTATCTGAACTTCACTCCCTTACACAAGACGTATTTAACTCTGTAGAACTATGGTTTGCAAAACGCTGTCTCCTATTAAACCCTAAAAAAACTAAACTTCTCCTTTTTACACCTACCAGTAAATCTCCCCCAATAGACTTCACTGTAACATCCAATAATGGTACTCTCATATCCCAAGATCTTACTACCAAACTACTAGGTATCACCATAGACAACAACCTTAACTTTGGCACCCATATCAACAACATTTTGAAAACTACTAATACAAAATAGGCTCCCTTTATAGGATCAAACCCTTCCTCACTCCTGCAACTAGAATAACTATTGCCCACACCCATCTAATCTCTACCCTTCTTTAAGCCTCACCCATATTTACTAATCTGTCAAAAAATAACCTTAAGAAACTAGAAAACTCCTACAATTTTATAGCCAGGTTTGCCACAGGTAACCCTTACAGAACACACCACTGTATTAATCTAAAGCATCTAGGGTGGCTTGAATTTCAGCAGCAGCTGAAATTTAATCAACTGGCCATCACTCATAAAATACTTTATCAACCTGCCAAGACACCCATCCTATCTAACCTTATTCACCCCTATTATAACCTGAAGTCCCTAAGATCTTCACAAAAACTTCTTGTAAATATCAATACATCAAACAGAGCTGGAGACTCTCTCTTCTCTAATACTGTTGGAAAAACCTGGACGCTACTTCCCTCTGAACTTTCCACACTTCCCTCTATTACTCTGTTTAAAAATAAACTTAAGCTCTTCCTGAAAACACATTGAATGTGCCCCTATACTAAACCTGACTGACCAACTTACTCTTGTTACTTGATTCAACCTTACCTTACCTTCTCATCTCTGAAATAATTTCATCTTAACAACTACTATGCTACCTCTCCATAATAGTCTTACCTATTACTGTACTCTCAAAAAAGTGACACGTATTACTACTAGATGTATCACTCAACTGTTTCTCCATTTCACTTTCCTTTTATCTTCCTTTCTTATCTACATTTATACTATACTTTTTTAGCTATTATTCTTTCTCAACATTTAATTGTAACTTCATTAGTAATTGTACTAAGTCTAGTCAAATATTTTGTATTTTTTTATATACTTTATAAATGTGTGACCACTTAAAATTTCTGTTTTCTTTACAGTGAATGTATTTGCATTCTAAATATGTACTTCTGTAGATGTGAACTTTATTTGAAATGTTTGGAGCTTTTCTCCCCGGGCCTCTACTGAAAATGGACATGTATCCAGCTAGATTAGCCCGGTCAGCAAATGTAAAATAAAATAAAATAAAATTAAAAATATATATATAGATCTGCAATTGTGTAACTGCACACATATCTGCTGACCTCACAGGACCCAAACATAGTGAAAGTTTTTAAACATGATGAGAATAAATCTAAGATGACTTCCCTGCTTAGCCTAGCAGAAGCATATTGATGTCAAGCAGGAATGGAAATCAAACCAGACGTAGATAAAAGTCAAGTGGCAAACTGAATGTGCCAAAAAACAAAAGAAAAAATATAAGACGAAGGATCAGATGAGGCAAGAAATGTGGAAAATGCATAAATATAGTTGCAAGTATAGAAAACTTCTGGAAGAACCTCATGTTGATCAAGATCAAATGCAAGAATGGTTAAGGGGAGGCGAATTCAAACCAAAAGGCTAATATTGGTGGCTCAAGTTAGTGGGCTGCACATGCGTTGGTTTACAAAGTCCATTAAACATGTGGGAGAAACAGATAAATGTAGGTGTTGTAAAACAGAATTGTAAACAGTCACACACTTCATTGCTGGTTATGACATACTAATGGCAGAATAACTGTACACTGAAAAAGGCATAATAATGTGGCAAGACTATCGCATGGGGATTGTGCAAACATTATGGTATTGAAGTGGCTGAAAAACACTGGAAACATGAGCCACAAAGCATCATAGAAAATGATGAGGTTTACATCACATGGGATCACCCACAACCAACAGTTCAAATGGTAGATGCTAGAAAACCAGATATAGTGGTCCACAAAAAGAAGACAAAGGTAACATTGATCATTGAAATTGCCACACCTAGTGACTACAGTGTCTTGCATACAGAGAGACACAAAGTCATAAAATATCAAGATTTGCAGGCAGAAATGAGAGCACTGTGGAAGAAAGATACCCAGACAGTTCCAGTAATAATAGGAGTAATGGGTCTTTATAAAAAAATATATAAAAAAAGAATCTACAGTCATATTTAGATATGTTACCAATACATGTAACTCCATACAAATTGCAGAAGGAGTCATTACTGGGCACATTGTGTGCTGCAAAGAGCACTTTTGGCTGACATCAAAGATTGAAACAAAACTAATTTCATGAATTTTAATCATACTTTGACTTAGGAATGGGGTCCATTACTGTCATGGTATTAGAAACCCAAAAGATTTGGAGAAAAGAAAAAAACAAAGCTTATTTTGCACACAGAATTATGAATAGATGTGCATATGTTGTGTAGTTGATGCATGCATGTAGGGATGTAAGGGTGTTTTTAAAGAAGAACACCCTTAAAGAAGACATGTAGTTGTTTTACTTGTGACAACCACCCTAGCCAGCAGCAGCCCCCTCCCAGTCAGTGGGCCATAGGTGACTGCCTTGGTTGCCTAGTGCTGTTACCGCTCTGCATGCAGACATACACACACGCAGGCATACATGCACATCATACACCTACATACACACACATGCACACACACACATACACACACACACACACACACACACACACACACACACACACACACACACACACACACACACACACACACACACACACACACACACACACACACCTTGCACACTCCAAACAGACGCAGGACTGGGCTCTAATTTTCTCCCACCTCATCAAAGACTGTTCCACCCTAATTTCCAGCCCCACGTCACCGAGTGTTCATTCTTACTTATCCTTAGACATCATTTCTGCAGCCATCTCTAGTTGTTCATAAGACATGTAGGCACATATTGTATTGCTGCCTATTTGGACAATACAGAGTATCAAGAATATAAGGCTTTCACTTTCTGTCTCTTTCTCTGTCTGTCATATTCAAGCAACATACCATTAGGATATGTGGAATGTTATCAGTCTCCTGCTTCTAACATCATATATTCCTAATTCAGTTAACACCTTCATGTAAACTGAGTAATAAAGGAGATTTTTATCTTAGTATGTCAAATCCATACAGTTAACAATCAAAGTTGTTTTCAGGCCAAACAGTTATCTGATGGTGGTGTGTGTGTGTGTGTGTGTGTGTGTGTGTGTGTGTGTGTGTGTGTGTGTGTGTGTGTGTGTGTGTGTGTGTGTGTGTGCTCATGCATGCACACTCTAACTTCTTTTCTCTGTGACAGATTGCAGTCCTCCTCAGTCTTTCTCTGCAAAACAGCAACCTTTTAGAGCTGCCACATTATTATCCAACCAATCAGCTATACAGTTTTGCAAAATAATTAATACACCATAAATACTTATTTGGCCTAACAAATGCTGTACTCTACCCTGAAATAAAATACATATATTAAGCTAGATGAGTGCTTACATCTTACCATGACTGAGTGATACCCTGTAAAGAAGTCCAACTCCTGGCAGTAAAAGCAGTAACCCAGAGAGTCTTCGCTGAAATGCATTGTGGGTATTCTGAAAATAAAACGGACCTCTCAAGTCACACACAGAATAGCTAGAAAAGAAAAATGAGACCCTGCAAAAGTGTTACTGTATGAGCATGTATTGTACAGCTCCAATTAAGCTTACCCATTTTCTGCAGACAGGGACACCTCCCTAGGTAAATGCTGCTGAAGTGACAATAACTGAGACTATAGGTTCATAGATTCATAGGTGAGTACTAGGCTAACACAACACAAGCCTAGGCCAAGAAATTACCCAGTCGTCCTGTTGCCGGATGTTAGTTCCGTGTGCCCCTCTCGAGCAAGGCTGTTGAAATGATCCCCGGGGTGAATATCTTGTTACCCATCCACTCATCAAGATTTCTCTTGAAGGGGGCTAGTGAAGTGCTCTGCTTAACATGAAGGGGGCATTTATTCCATAGTATGAGTAGTCTCTGGGTTAGGAACCTGTCCCTCCAGCAGGTTCTGTTTATTGTGCTGATGAGGTTGAGGTCCTTGGACCATGTGGTGCGGAGGGACTGAGTCTTTTTCAGGTGAAGCATGTCTAGCAACACTGGGTCAGACATGGCTTTGTATGCCAAGCAGAGATCACCTCTAAGTCGGCAATATGAGATGGAGTATAGCTGTAGTTTTTTTGAATCTGTCTACATAGGGCATGTGTTTGAGTCCTATGATCCTCTTTGTGAGGAATTTCTGTGACCTCTCCAGTTGTTGCAGGTGTCTAGTGAGGTACATGCCAAATGGGGCATTGTACGCTACCGTATTTCTCCGTAAATAAGACCTAACCAGAGAATAAGGCCTAGCATGGTTTTCCATGGTGGTCATGATATAAGTCCTTCCCTAAAATAAGCCCCAGCTAAGATCGTCAACAACACATGATGGACCTGTTGAATTATAAAATAATAATATTATTAACACCTGTTGACGTTATCATACTCTGCTCAGGATTTTCAGACCATTAGGACTCCTCTTTGCAGAAAGTCACAAGATTCTTTCCCTGGTAGAACTCCACGATTCTTACTGTAACCTTAATCCTCACTCACGCTTGACGTTTCAGATCCTTGGGCCATAAACACTGGCAAGTGTACTTTGATTGGTCAAAGTACAGATAACGCATGTAAAACATGCGCACTTGATAACAAACGGGTGTGGTTGTGTCTTCTTAACTGTCACCATTTTTGTTGCCACTCCTGTCTCGTATGTCTTCAATTAATGCCCCCCCAGACAAGATGAGTGTGAAAAGAAAGAGCTATTCCATCGAGTACAAGAAAGGAATCATGGAGGACTCCTGGGGAAAGAATCTGATGGCTTTCTGCAAAGAGAAGAAGCTGGATCTCCAACTGGTCCGAAAATGGTGAGCAAAGTATGATAACCTCAGTCAACAGGTGGATGAGGGAAATGCTAAGATGTTCAAGTGTGGATCAGGTCGGCAACCATTATTTCCTATGCTGGAAGACATCATCTGTGAATGGATTGCTAACAGGAGAGCAAAGGCTTTGGTTGTGCACAGGGCTAATATTCAAGCATTTGCCCTTGCAATGGTACCACAGTTAGAAATATCCCCAGAAGAATTCAAAGCATCATACCATTGGCTGGATGGCTTCCTTCAGCAATATGAACTGTCTCTAAGAAGTAAAAAACACAAATATGGAAAAAGAACACTCAATCACAGATCAATCTGTGATTGAGTGTTTTCCATATTTGTGTTTTTTGCTGGTTTGAAGTCAAAATTTATTCCTGTCTCTAAGAAGTGTTTGAGAGGCCTTTTTGTAGGATGTCAATGTCAACTTGAGAGTCAGTAATGGCTCCCAGTTTGCAGTCGTCTGCGAACTTGGTCAACCAGAGTCCTTTGGTGTTAGCCTGAACTTCAGAGTAGTATATACGAAACAGGAGAGGACCCAGGACAGATCCCTGTGGGACTCCACTTGTGACTGCCAAGTAGTCACATTTGGAGTCTGCTACTTTCACCATGTGGATTCTGTCCATGAGCCAGTTGGCAACCCATCTTATGATGTACAGGTTAATGGCTAGGTTGGTGAGTCTGTCAATGATCACTGAGTGGAGGATAGTGTCGAAAGCCTTGGTCAGATCGAGGTAGGCTGTGTGGACTGCCTTGCCTTCATCAACCGCTCTGGTGACAGATTCAAAGATGTCTATCAGGTTAAGCAGCCATGATCTGCCCTTCACAAACACAAACTGTGAGGAGTCAAGGGTTTGAAGGTTTCCAATATCCCTATTTATGAGGTCCATGAAGATGTGCTCCATGGCCTTACAGATGAGGCTTGTCAGGTTGATGGGGCGGTAGTTTCTTGGGTCAGTAGTCGCTCCTCCTTTGTGGAGTAGAATGACCATAGTGGTGTGCCATTCAGTGGGAACAAAGCCTGAAGTGAGGCTGTGGTTGAACAGGGCACTCAGATGAGGTGCCAGTTCCCTTTGTAATTTGTGTAGCATGCAGCCAGGTATATTATCAGGTCCCATGGAAGCTGTATGTTTGGCTTTGGCAAGCACGGCTTCTACCTGAGCAGCTGTGATATTAGGGATTTGGCATTCCTTGGGTATTGGGATAAGCTCTTTTGGGGGTGAGGGGGGTAAAGTTTGCACTAAACCTGTCAGCCAAGATGTTGGCAATATCTGTTGGTTCAGTATAAGTGGTGCCATTGTGCAGTAGCTCAGAGCACATCTGCGTATTGTTATGCAGGTTCTTGACGTAACTAAAGAATGCCTTGTGGTTGTCTTTAGCATCTGTTGCAATTTTGTTTTCATAACTTGCTTTGGAGGCTTTGATGAGGGATCTCAGTTTTTTGCTGAGACTGACAACAGAATTTTTCCAGTCTTGGGACTTTGCCCTTTTCTGCAACAGTTTTCTTCTTCTGTTGTAGAGTTTGTTAATGGCAGGGAAGCACCAGATTGGCTTCCTTTTTTTTTGGAGGTCACGAGCTTGGTTCTGTTCGGTATGGCCTGATCCATGCACCTGTGTAGATGCTCATACAGCTCCTTGGTGTATGATTCAATGGCCATACATCCTTTCCCCATTTGTGTGGATGATGTGAAGTTTGACACTTCTGTCTTTAGAAGCTCATAATTGGGCTTTGGAGAAGTTTTTCACTGATTTTCTTCATGGGGGGTGAGGGTGGGATTTGGATATCGACTGTGATTAACTTATGGTCAGATCTGGCCAGGGAGGAGTTGATCACTGTTTAGAGCAGCTGTCTCCCATGTTTGTAATGACCAGATCAAGAATGTTTCTACCTCTGGTGGGGTGAGAATGAGTTGGTCCAGGGCGCTGGAATTAACAAATTCCAGAAATCATTGGGCAAATGAGTTGGAGCAGGAGTAATTTTCCTAGTTAATGGTGGGGTAGTTAAAGTCTCCAAGTATAATGGTATTGGGTTGAACCATAATGCTTTCCAGAGTGTTCAGGAATGTGGAGTGGGAGTCTTGGGACATTGTGGGGGATCTATAGCAGGCTGCAACCTGGATTGCAGTTTTATCCAGTGTTAGTTGTACCTGTAGTATCTCTGATGCATTATGTTAGGCAACCAGTCTAGAGGTGGGCATATCCTTTATGAAGATGGATACGCCACCGCCTTTGGGGCTTTGGTCCACACCTCTTTTGCAGCTTCAGTCCAGGTTTGGGGACCAAAAGGTGTGATATGCTATGTAGCCTGGTAGTGCTAGGGTGCTCTCTGGAGCCTTAAACCAGGTCTCTGTTACTGCATAGAGGTTGATGTTATCCAGTTTTAGGAGTGACTCGAGCTAGTGCATTTTGAAATTTAGGCTTCTAGCATTGAGTAGCATTACCCTCAGGTTGCGTTTGCTTGCAGTTGTTATGGTGGTAAATTTGTCTTCAGGGCATTGCCTAAAAAAGCACTATAGGGGTGGCAAGAGCCTTTGCCAGTATCCAGAATCCCAGGGGTGACAGATGCAGGCCATCTCTGGCAAAGGTCTGTCGATCATGTCATCCCAGGTGGACAGGTACTGAATCCCCTTTGAATAACACCAGAAACTTAGCCAATTGTTGAAGTCAATCATTTTCTGCTTGTACTGTGGTATCATTCTAGGCGATGGTAGTATGCTACTCAGGGCTAGGGTCATACCTGCCTGGACTACAAGATCTGAAAGCTGAGGCTTTAGGGATCCACAGAAGATTTCAGTAATACTCTTAAGACTGATAATACATACAGGTTGCATAATATTCTCAAGACTGATAATACATGGGAACAATCAGATTTGATAGCAATGGGTTAGAACATTATAACTCACACTACCCATCTGTCCCAGCCACCATTCCTCCTCAGAAAGCACGTTTTTGTTTTATACTCCATTAAGTCATGCCTTTTTCTTGGCCTATCAAGTGTAATGACATTACTTACTAGTAGTAAGCATCACATGATGGCATGCTGCATAAGTTTAGCTTTTCTTGTGGCAGTCTGCATGACTGCAACTATTTACAACACTTAAAATTCTCATAAGTTTTTCATTTACACTTTGGATCACCATGTAGTCCTCCTGTCTAGTGGCCTCTTTTCAGGAGAGACACAAGGTCTGCTAGGGGAAATTTGGCCAAGGTATTAGGGAATTTCCCATAATCTTTTTTGATAGGTGCTGTAGAATATTTTGTATCCCCTTCATAACGTCAACTTACCATTATGTCAACTTTCATAGCAGCGAGACCACAGTATTGAATGTTTGAAATCATGAATTCCAGGAACATCATATTTTTTTCTCTGGGAAAGTAACCACTTGGCTACCATGGTGAACATTACCCTTTCCTCCATTGTAGTGTGATCTCGGAGTTGGTATATTCAGGTAGGGGGGTGTGGGGGTGAAGCCCCCCTACTTCAATGGGTTTCATTTGCTTAAGTTTCTAACTTTTTGTTGGTGGTCAAGTGGTAACTTTCCCAGTGGGAAAATACGATGTTCCAGGGGTTTGTGATTTTAAACATATGACACTGTGGTCTCACTGTCATGAAAGTTGACATAATGGTAAGTTGACTTTATGAAGTAGATCCAGTATTTTACATGAACCTGAGTTACTAACAACTCAAAACAATGTTTAACATGTCATCCAAAGGACAACACACTCAGGAGTGCAGCACCCCTCCACTTATACTGCACTGTAGTGTCAGAAAGCCAACTTCTTGCTGCGGGAATAGAACCTACCGCCTTCTGCACCAAAATCACAGTGCTACTGTTTGCATCACTCACACTTCCTACTTCAAGCCATTAGTTTTCACATTTCTATTATCTTTATCCCCTCCACTTATGTTTCAGCTTTTAGTGCTGCTAGATGAACTCACTGAATAAACTAACCTAAGCATTCATCGAATTTTAAAAAATAAGAACTAGATCTCACTACTGTGCCATATAACAAATTCTACAAATGAAATACTTTATACTTCATCCTGACATCTCCAAAAGAGACAAGTAAAAACAGTCTTATTAGTTTATCCAGTCTTGTGTTGATACCACCCAAATTTTGGACTTATTCCAACTAATTTACTGCATGATGGAGACCTCAGAGTTAGTATATTTAGAGATGCTGAAGAGGAAGAGGTACAATTATTGGTAGTCTCATGGTTAGTATAATTTTTTTTTTTTTGAAAAATGGAAGAGAAATTGGAGGTAATCATTGGTAAGCTAGACAGGATTACTTCAGACTTGTGGACCCTGCACTGGAAACTCCAAGAAGACAAACAGGTCTGGGAAAAAACAAGCATTGAAGTACAGCAGCATAACTCAAGGCTGCAGAATGTACAACACTAACGCGAGACTAAAGGCAGAGAGAAGGGTGCTAATGGCAGAAAAGGAAATAGGAGAAGCTAATGGAAAGATAAGTGATGCCAGAGGAAGAGCTTAGTGAGAAAAATCCACAATTATTAGCATAAGTGTAGGCAGTGAAAAAATGGAAATAAAATAGTTAATCCAGGACAGGGTCACTAGGCATACACAGTCTGCAGTTTCCATGTCTGCTGGAGTAGCTGCACACCTTGCTTAAACTGCTGCCCTATTTCTGTTCCATGTATGATCATTTTATCAGCCTCGTTAGAAAGGCTATTCAAATCCTCCATATATTTCTGTACAAATTCTTCCTACATTTCTGGGAAATGTCTATTCATTGTTGTCTATTTGCATCAGATTCCTAAAATATCTCTATAAACAGCCATCACCACTCACAGAGTTTACTTGGCAAGTAGGGAAATGATTTAGATTTTCAGGCCTTTCTTACACACACACACACACACACACACACACACACACACACACAAACACACACACACACACACACACACACACACACACACACACACACACACACACACTCACACTCATACATACACACACACTCACACACACACACACACACACACACACACACACACACACACACACACACACACACACACACACACACCTATAGACAATTCAGAAGCACCAGTCTACCTACTGCTTTTGGGAGGTGGGAAGAAACAAGAGCACTGTGAGAAACCCACACAAACTTATGCATGACGTGCACTGTCCAAACAGAAGAGTTACCAGACAGAAAGTTTGTGAAAACAAAGGTAAGTTTCATATGTCAAAAACATCCAACAAATAAGTCAGGCTATTTTATTACCTCACACGTTAATTTGCCGAGAAGCATATCTCGCAATGCTGCACACATTACAAAGTATAACACTCATTTTGACTCTCAGAAGTATTGTGTACCATAGCAGAAATGTGATTTTACATGCTCCTTAAGGATATTTTAATTACATAAATTAATAATAATTGACATACAATCCACAAACAAAACAGAGTCTCACACACACACACACACACACACACACACACACACACACACACACACACACACACACACACACACACACACACACACACACAATATAATTGGTTTATTAAAGTACCATTTAATCATGTTTCTCTGTAACTTGTTTGGTGAAAGTACAAGTTGTTTTAACTAATTTTTGTTTTAACTAAATTTTTATTTTGTTGGAGTTGCACATTATTTGTTTTTGTGCAACTCTGAAGTTAGTAGCTAAGGAAGTGATGGCTTTAGTTTTGTTTTTTCACTGGTTGTATTTGTAGATATTTGTTTCTGTATTATGTATACATTTGCTAAGGTCTTAAATTCTTATGAGTGTACTTTCATGTGCTTGCAATATATTACGTAACATAATGGTGACATTAAATGCCTTAGGGAGTGGAGGAGTGAAGTCTGGTAGCCTTCATTTTTATATGGTAGATAAAACTGTAGCAACATGTTGATTGATCAATAGCACTTTCATTGAATGTTGAATGATTGAAAGAAAATTAGAAAAATCAACTTTCGCCAAATCTCAGAGGTACATTTTTTAGCAGGTGGCAAGCCCACCCTGCACACCATGTGAGGGGAGACCATCCACACCCCTGAACTTAAATATACCTAATCCAAAGTCACACAACAGTAGAAAAAAAAGAAAACTCCACTGCTAATGGAAGTTATTTTGCTCCTTTTTGTTCAGTCATTCAGTACTCAATAAAAGTACTTTTGTTTAAGTTACTTTTCAAGAAATGTACTAAAACATGACATTAGGACACTGGTATCTTTAAGGTAAGAGGTATTGCTTGGAAAGTTTGTAGTGTGCCTTTAAAAATGTGCAAGGTGCCTTTCGTGTACTCGAATATGGGAATATTCTCACAGCAGTTAGCTATGTAATAAGACTTTAATTGTCAATTAAGGTTATATATAAGGAAGCTGCCTTAAGGCCTCAAACCAGGAAATCATTTCTTTATCTATGGCATTACTGTTAAGGAACACCTTGGAACCGTGATGTGAGAGAGCCCAGTCATTGCTAACCTGTGAGGTTCACCTGTTGAATGCACTTTATATGGAAGTACTTACTTACAGAGATGGAAGCAAGGCCTGGTAGAGGATTACAACTCTTGACTTGTTTTCAAGACAGACTGTATCCTGGTGGTGCTGTGTACACTGTAAAGTTAGTGAAAACCTATTTTGCTTGATATTGCAAAGCTAAGTGGGTTATTATTTTTTTTTTCATTTCTGAGTTGTGAAATTTTGAGTTCAGAGTTGTTTTTACATATGTCCTGCTTTGGTGTCTCCTTCTTATTACAATGCAACTGTACACAGAGAGACACCCAACTAGACACACTCATTGTCAGTATTACTTTAATACTGATGCCAAACAAATTGCACAGATAAAGATATTCCTAGGTAGGTAGATGACCAATCATCACAATTAAACAAGACAGGCTGAGTGTTGTCAGATGTTCTCTGTTTGAATTAGTACTTAAACTCAATGTAAAGGAAATTCAGATGTTGCTTTATAGGACTAAATCAAGTCCTGTCACCTCTTGTATGTCCTAACTGCTGTCATTCAGAATCATTCATTTAAGGGAAAACTTCCTCAAGCTACAATACTCTGGAAACATTCAAAAGTAATCTTAAGCAGCGTTTACTAAATTAATCTAATGTCATCTGCTTTGTAGACACTGGCTAATCACTTCAACATAGTAAACAAAGTAAAATATGAAGGGGTTACTGAACATTGCTAGGAATCCAAACATGAAACTCTAGTCCTTACAAGCCTTCTTTACCCTTGGGGACATAGACATCCTTATAGTGAGAAAGACCTGATTTAAGATGGCAGAGAGCATTCTCGCTGTGCAGGGCTATAACATCTGCCAGACATTTAGACAAACTACTGTGCAGAAGTGGTAAAAAGGTGGAAGTGTCTCAAGTTTCAGCCAGAAGAGACTCACAACACCGGAAGATCGACAATGGAGAAGACCAACAGTTGAGAATCCCGATGCTGAGAACACCCACATGTTACGGTAAGTATTCGATAGGGACGAATGTTAGGATCAGGGTGTGGGTAAGGTAAGTGTGTGATAGTGACGGACGTTAGGGTAGGGTGCGGGTCAGGTAAGTGTGCGATAGTGACGGACTTTAGGTTTAGGGGCAGGTTAAGTGAGTTAGGG
Organism: Protopterus annectens; assembly: GCF_019279795.1. Lineage (NCBI taxonomy): Eukaryota > Metazoa > Chordata > Ceratodontiformes > Protopteridae > Protopterus > Protopterus annectens. The sequence goes on along the minus strand of NC_056737.1, from coordinate 1,045,300,130 downwards.
TTAGGTTGTGGGTAAGGTAAGTGTGCAATAGTGATGGACTTATCGGTTAGGGGCGGATTAAGTGAGTTAGGATTAGGGTGGGGGTAAGGTAAGTGGGCGATAGTGACAGACCTTAGGGTTAGGGTTTGGGTTAAGGTTAGTGCATAGATAGTTGTGAAAGTAAGGTTTAGTGTAAGTTTGTAAGATTTTTGGTGTGCTTCTGTTGTGTGTGTGTTTTTCGGGAAGGGTATTTGTTTTGTTGATTGTCGGGATTTTGGTTTGTCGGGCATGTGAAGTTTTGTGTTTTTGAACGTTCTTTTTTTGTCATTTTTTTCATGTCGGTTATTTCATTGTTGGTGTTTTGGCATGTCGGTGTTATCAGGTAGACCCATATATATATATATATATATATATATATATATATATATATATATATATATATATATTTATATTTATATATATAGATAGATATATATATATATACTGTCTAGCTATAGAACCCCCCTCTATGATCCAATAAAGCCCCACTGTCTATCTACAGGAACTAGAATCACTGAGTATTAAACCAAATACTATTTTCCTAGGTGATCTAAACTATCCAACAATAGACTGGGAAAACTACACCCCCACAAGTGCACAAGCACAGAGATTCCTGGACTTTGTCAATGCAAATTACCTGGAACAGTTAGTTAGAGTACCCTCTGGGGGAGTAACGTCTTGGTTCATGTCCTTGATAATATGGGAGCATCTTGCACCATCCCTTGTATATCTTCATCACTTGCTAGGTTTGACCATAAAGTAATTTCCTTTGAAACAAAACTGAAACCAGACATCCCTTCCACCCAAGGTACCTTTAGAAATTTCATTAAGACAAACTACCTACTCCTAGGTGATACACTGGCAAGTTTCAAATCCCCACCAAACCTAGTTAACTCCCTTCAATATGAGGAAACTTACAGCATCACATTATACCAGCATGTAAATACATGCACAGGTGTAGCTGTACCCTTAGGAACAAGCATATGGCAAACCCCTGAAAAAAACTCCAGTGATGGAACCATATTATTAACAAGCTTTACAATAAAAGGAAGAGAATCTTAACCAAAGTAAGAAGAGTAATTCCTATAATGATAGACCCTTCATCATTGAACTAAACAAACAACTCAGGAGTGTATTAAAATCCACCTACGTAATGACGATTACAAGTAATGATAGATCCTTCATCATTGAACTAAACAAACAACTCAGGAGTGCATTAAAATCCACCTATGTAATGACGATTACAAGTAATGATAGACCCTTCATCATTGAACTAAACAAACAACTCAGGAGTGCATTACAATCCACCTACGTAATGACGATTACAAGTAATGATAGACCCTTCATCATTGAACTAAACAAACAACTCAGGAGTGCATTAAAATCCACCTATGTAATGACGATTACAAGTAATGATAGACCCTTCATCACAGAAATAAACAAACAACTCAAGAGTGTATTAAAATCCACCTACGTAATGTCGATTACAAGTAATGATAGACCCTTCATCATTGAACTAAACAAACAACTCAGGAGTGCATTAAAATCCACCTAAGTAATGACGATTACAAGTAATGATATACCCTTCATCATTGATCTAAACAAACAACTCAGGAGTGTATTAAAATCCACCTACGTAATGACGATTACAAGTAATGATAGACCCTTCATCATTGAACTAAACAAACAACTAAGGAGTGCATTAAAATCCACCTATGTAATGATGATTACAAGTAATGATAGACCCTTCATCATTGAACTAAACAAACAACTCAGGAGTGCATTAAAATCCACCTACGTAATGACGATTACAAGTAATGATAGACCCTTCATTATTGATCTAAACAAACAACTCAGGAGTGCATTAAAATCCACCTACGTAATGACGATTACAAGTAATGATGGACCCTTCATCATTGAACTAAACAAACAACTCAGGAGTGCATTAAAATCCACCTACGTAATGACGATTACAAGTAATGATAGACCCTTCATCACTGAAATAAACAAACAACTCAAGAGTGTATTAAAATCCACCTAAGTAATGACGATTACAAGTAATGATATACCCTTCATCACTGAAATAAACAAACAACTCAGGAGTGCATTAAAATCCACCTAAGTAATGATGATTACAAGTAATGATATACCCTTCATCATTGATCTAAACAAACAACTCAGGAGTGTATTAAAATCCACCTACGTAATGACGATTACAAGTAATGATAGACCCTTCATCATTGAACTAAACAAACAACTCAGGAGTGTATTAAAATCCACCTACGTAATGATGATTACAAGTAATGATAGACCCTTCATCATTGAACTAAACAAACAACTCAGGAGTGTATTAAAATCCACCTACGTAATGACGATTACAAGTAATGATAGTCCCTTCATCAATGAACTAAACAAACAACTCAGGAGTGTATTAAAATCCACCTACGTAATGACGATTACACGTAATGATAGACCCTTCATCATTGAACTAAACAAACAACTCAGGAGTGTATTAAAATCCACCTACGTAATGATGATTACAAGTAATGATAGACCCTTCATCACTGAAATAAACAACAACTCAGGAGTGTATTAAAATCCACCTAAGTAATGATGATTACAAGTAATGATAGACCCTTCATCACTGAAATAAACAAACAACTCAGGAGTGTATTAAAATCCACCTACGTAATGACGATTACAAGTAATGATAGACCCTTCATCACTGAAATAAACAAACAACTCAGGAGTGTATTAAAATCCACCTACGTAATGACGATTACAAGTAATGATATACCCTTCATCATTGAACTAAACAAACAACTCAGGAGTGTATTAAAATCCACCTACGTAATGACGATTACAAGTAATGATAGACCCTTCATCACTGAAATAAACAAACAACTCAGGAGTGTATTAAAATCCACCTATGTAATGACGATTACAAGTAATGATAGACCCTTCATCACTGAAATAAACAAACAACTCAGGAGTGTATTAAAATCCACCTAAGTAATGATGATTACAAGTAATGATATACCCTTCATCACTGAAATAAGCAAACAACTCAGGAGTGTATTAAAATCCACCTACGTAATGATGATTACAAGTAATGATAGACCCTTCATCACTGAAATAAACAAACAACTCAGGAGTGTATTAAAATCCACCTAAGTAATGATGATTACAAGTAATGATAGACCCTTCATCACTGAAATAAACAAATAACTCAGGAGTGTATTAAAATCCACCTACGTAATGATGATTACAAGTAATGATAGACCCTTCATCACTGAAATAAACAAACAACTCAGGAGTGTATTAAAATCCACCTACGTAATGATGATTACAAGTAATGATAGACCCTTCATCACTGAAATAAACAAACAACTCAGGAGTGTGTTAAAATCCACATACGTAATGACGATTACAAGTAATGATAGACCCTTCATCACTGAACTAAACAAACAGCTCAGGAGTGCATTAAAATCCACCTATGTAATGACGATTACAAGTAATGATAGAATGAATTCATTTTAAACTTTAGCCATCTCTCCCCTCTGTGTGTCTCAAAGATAAACCTGAAACCGATCCACCTCCAACTATCACACAAGACTAAGTCCTAAAAGTGTTAACAAAAGCTAAAACTATTGCATCTATGAGTCCTGACAGTCTCCCTGGATGCATCATTATTTAGCCACCCCCAACAATACTGTTTAGCCTCAGCCACCATACATGTTTTGTACCAAGTGAATGGAGAACGGCTACAGCCTTTTTACCTTATAAGTGATGACCTTTCAAGACCCAGGCTGTTACAATCCAGTAAGTCTTACTAGTTTCATATCCAAAGTCATGGAAAGACTTATCATGGGGCTAATTAATAGGGACGTAGGGAACCTCCAAACACTAGACTCATCTCAGTTCAGATTTGTTAAGGGCAGGTCATGCTCACTCAACCTAGTGGACTTTTTTGAAAAGGTCAACAAAAGAATGGATGAAGGCAAAATAGTACAAACCACACCACATAGCTCAACCTGATCAAAGCTTTTGACACAATTCCACACTCAGATACATTGAGAAAACCACAGGAAACAGCAAACTCTTGAAAAACACAAAAACAGCCACCGAGTTGTCTCTGAAACACCAAAACAAACTTTAATATAGTGAAGTGCTTTTCATCTACCCAAATAGGTAGACTTCATCAGACAAACATATAGAAACAATGTAACAACCTTTTTAAAGCCAAAAAGGCGCCAAATCCAAACCAATCGGCTCTTGTGCTTAATAAACCAGCATTAATTAGAAAATTTAAAGGTACATCACAAATATACTGATAAAAATGCTAAAAAGTTGTAAAAATATGAAAATAACTAAAAATACATAAAATTACATACATATTCTACCATCCACATGGAAAAACAGTCCTAAACCTCATAAATTTAATTGTATTAAAATGTAAAGAAACAATAAATAGTATGTAATATATAACATAATATATTAAGTCTTACCTACTTTATATAAAATTAGTACGTTTGTTGCAATGAATAAGAAATTTTAGATCACTAATCACATGTACAATAATAAAAAAAATTAAAAAAGTATTAAGAAAAAGGAAAAAAGGAAAAAATCTACCGAAGCAGACTTTTCAACTTCATAACACAAGACAAAGAAGTAATCTCATTAATATCAGGCAAGGTATAGGAATTTAACCTAAGCTGCCATAACAATTCACACTTTTCTAACAACAACTGGCAAGGTCCACCTTTACCATCTATAACTACCTGATCAACAATTTTGAACAAAAAATGGTGGGTCGGGTACTCATTACAGTGTCTTGCCAATGCATTAGTGTTGCTATTCTTCTTAATATGGTAAATGTGTTTAATGGATTCTACTACTATTGAGTGTTGTTTTATGTTTTTAATTGTTGCTTGACATTAAAAGCATTTTACTTAAGGAGAAGTATTTCTTGACTACAACATTTTCGAGATTCGCAAGAAGAAGTTTATTGGTTACTTGTGCTTCTGCTAACTTTTTCCTAGCTGCTTTTTGGGACATTGTTCGTGTTTTTGTGTTTGGCGTTTTACCATGGCAGAAAGCACTGAAGGTACCGACTTCCAAGTTACACCACTATTGTTAAGTGAAGGAGCGGACGACTCTCCGGTCACCAGGTCTGAATTCAGACAAGTTTTAACTTTGTTAACTCAATTAACAAATTCAGTAAGAGACATTAACACTAATCCTAGCAGCAGAATTGCTGCAAACCAGGAAACAGGAATTTGGCGAAAAGAACAAATACGCCAGTTTTGTCTTTTATTGATGGTTCGGAGCAACAACCCAGCACTTCGCAAAGGAATGAAACTTTTTCTCAACATCAACCAGCTTTTCCAGTAACGGACAATTTACAAAGAACCTTCAACTTTAACACTTGGTCCAATAAGCAATTTGCCTTCTCAGCAGGTACAGTGTGTAACAATGTTACTACTAATGACATTAGCAAAGTAGATTCAGACTTTTCATTGTTCACTGATAAACTATATACCTTTAAGGCAACAAAGCTAGAAATTGATTACCTGCAGGAATGTATTAAAGTAAAGAGAGTACCAAGAGGGCTAGATTAACAAATTTCCTAACAATGCTTGTTGGCTCAGAATTACACAAAGAAATTTCTGAACTTTTGCTAGTACTGGACTTGAATTGTTGCACCTTATGGTGAAGGACTATGAAAAGAAAGCTGATTTGTTACTGGAAGAATTGAATACATTGAATGACTCTATTTATACTGACACTGCTTTTTGTAGAATTAAAAAAGATTATAATAATGTTTTTCATGAGGTGGACCAATATTGTGTAAGGATTATAGAAAGGAAGGTAAAAAAATTAGAAAGGGACTTGAATGATTACAAGAATGGAATAACATTATGTTATTCAAACAAACAGAATTGGTCCTCTAGATTTATGAATAAGAATGGAGCACCTTCTTCTTTTCAAAATGTAAATGACAACACACCTATGACTGAAACTTTGAGACGTAGTGAAAGACTGGCCCAAAAACAGAACAACAATAATACTACCCCAAAAAATATTGACAACCAGGGTTTTCAATTTCCCCAACGCAGGCAAGGGAACAGAACACAGTTCCAGAACCAGCAAGCGTGGGGGAAACAGCGCAGATAGATATTTTAAATGAGACTAGTACATCACAAACACATTCCTCAACATATGTGATAGAGACAAAAAATAATTTTACCATATATAACTATACAGAAAATCAAGTCGATGACACACATTTTGAATTGTTCACTAAAGGTTTTCAGTTTGTCCCAACCAAGAGTATTGATTTGACTAAAACCATTTTGGAATTTAAATTATTCACGAGACAACTGAATTTAGATATTTTTTTCAAAGGAAAGAATTTTTCCAGGGACTTAGTAAGCAGAGCAAGTACTTTTAACCCACCCCTTCATCCAGTAGTTAAAACCTTTGAAGATATGATGGAAACTGAAATTAGAAGTTTATCTAAGAATAAAAATGTTTCCAAACAGAACATACATCAAGATTGCCTTAAACTTATCAAACAACTTAGGAATGAACAGATTAGGGTAATGAAACCGGACAAAGGGGGAGGGGTAGTTTTAATGTATAAAACAGAATATGAACAAGTAATTTACAATATGCTTCAGGATACAGAACAGTACAGCACCCTATCAATGAATGAGTTGAACATAGCTTATGCAAGGATCAAACACATACTATATGATTTACTTCTACAGGGAGCTATTAATGAGAAATTACATAACTATTTATTAGTTAACAAACCTCTCACACCAGTAATATTTGGTATACCCAAGATTCACAAGGGACTGGAACCACTCAAGTTTAGACCAATTGTGGCAGGTTCAGGCAGTATTACAGAACCCCTTGGTAAATTTGTAGATGCAACACTCAAAAACACCATAGCATCAATTCAACATATTTGTAAGGACTCTTGGGAGTTTCTCAAAGGTATAAAGGAGTGTTTTATACCAAAACAGATTTTTAGTTACGATAGATGTAATTGATCTTTTTCCTAGCATTCCACATGATATTGGAACACAATGGTTCAACGAAATATTAATCAAAACATCAAATTTTAGTAACAACACAATAAACTTATTAACAGATTTTATGTTGTTGATTTTAAAGAATAATTTTATCTATTTTAATGGGGAGTTTTTTAAGCAAAACAAAGGGGTGGCCATGGGATCACCATGTGCCTCAGCATATGCAAACTTAGTTCTGTGCCACTGGGAGAACGAATATATTTTTGAAACAATATGGGAGAAAAATATTTTACACTACAGAAGATACCTAGATGATATTTGTATTTTATGGGAAGGAAGCATAACAAGCTTAGAAGCTTTTTTGGAATATATAAATGAGACAACAAATTTTCTAAAATTTACATCCAATGTTAGTAATACACGTATGAATTACTTGGATGTGTTATTGGTTAAAAACACAGAATTACAAATCTTTGAATCTTCTGTATATAGAAAACCAACCTTCTCTAACACGCCTGCATTACAGCAGTGCCCATCCTTTCTCACAGAAAAAGGCATTGTCAAAGGCCAATTCATCAGGGCCTCAAGAATGTATGTCTGGATGACAAATTCTTTGCAGAGGCCCAATTGTTAAAACTCTTTTCTGAGAGAGGTTACTCACAGACACTAATAGAGAAAATGTTTCAAGAAGTTTTAGAGGGAAGAATAACCATCTATAGTCCACTATTAGGCACAGTTTTGGAACCATCACTTCCTGTTAACCCCACTTTAGTAGCTAAGGATGATTCCCCAAGATTTCAGACTAGTTTTTGTTGCACTTACAACAATGAAACTGAAAAATTAAAGAAAATGGTAAACAAATTCTGGCCCATTTTGACTACTAATGAAGAAATAAAAAAATGGGTACCAGATAGACCTTTGTTTGTGAATGCAAGGAATGCCAACTTAAAAAATATGTTCGAAAACCAACCACCAACACAATTTGATAACAAAGGTGGTAGATTAGGAACATATAAATGTAATAGCTGTAAACAATGTTCTCATATTCTTGAAGGTAATGGTTACTACATTAAATCAAGAAAATTTTTTGTTAAATCAACAAGTTATTATAACTGTGGATCAAAAGGTATTATATACCTGGGCATTTGTCAAAAATGTGATAGTTTTTACATAGGTAAATCTGAAAGAACATTACGCAAGAGAATCTATGAATACATGTACGATATTCGAAAAAGGAAAGAAGCAAATGCCTTTGTTAAACATCTTAATGTATGCCCAAATATGATTTTAAAATTCATGGTTATAGAACAAGTGCCCCTTAATCCAAGAGGTGGAGACTGGGAAGCCACCATTGAATTTAAGGAGTTGAATTGGCAACTTAGACTAAATGCCTCAAAATTCCCAGGGCTCAATGAGACCATTAGCATTACAAGCCTACTTAAGTTAAGAAGGGCAAAATTATGATGATTCATTATATATACTGATCCTTCCTATACCTCATATTATTCAGAAAACCATTGGTTGGTTATGAACATATTAACACATTTATTTCATTTTATTTTATCTTGCAAGAATTCATAGCACTTAGTTTATTAAAAAATGCACTAACAAAATTAATGAAAATATATTTTAAATGAATTAATAATCACAAACATAATGGTACAAGGGACAAAAAATATGGACAGTTTCATATTATACAAAAAAATTTTTAAAAATATTTAAAATATTTAAAATATTAGTTTATTTATTCAAGTACTCATATTATATCATTATTTATTTATTTAATTACATATATGTACATATATTCATTTACTTCCACACATTATATATTTTAATTAATATCAAATTTATATGTTAACCATTGATAATACATTTTATGCCTTTTGGAAATTGGTTAACATAACAAGTAAGTATTAAAATGAATTTTATATATATATTTATTGACAGGTAAACTTCATGTTATCAAAAGAATGTTTTATTCCTATTCAAATTTTAGTACACAACTTTTTAACACAATTATTAATATATATTTTTATATATATTTTTAAATATAGGGTTGCCTACTATCAAAATTAATAATACTGAAGCTATATATGGTTAGGACAACAAGTGACTGGACAACACACAAATAAACTTTCCGTTCAAATTTGAACATCAAGAGATACGTCAGAGAAACCATAGTTAAGTTTAAATAAGTAATTTATATTTATGAAGTTTGAATAAAGATAAAGCGGACGTAATTTTAGTAACTCAAGTTTAAATATATAACTAATAAACACATTTAAAAGCATATTACATTTTACTAAAGGTTCGGTTTGTAGGCACATTATGTGATCATCATTTCTTAATGAAAACATTTGGTTTTAATATCGGAAGAGAATGAATTATTTTATACACTCTTGGACGTTCAATGATTTATAGCTAGCAATACATGTAGAAAATGAATGGTCATTTGGTCAAATGTATTCGCACCAGTTTTCAAGAAACAGCGCGAAGATTTTGTCAAGACACCAGTTGGGATAGGCATTACAACATGAATATTGAGCTTAGGAACTTTCCCAGTTTTAAAAGAAATAGCTAGCTATTTCACAGCGTAATGCACTACAAAACAGGGTGTAATAAACAAAATCAGCAGAGTATCAGAATGTATTAGGATAAGAATGTTTCACAATAATGTTTACAAGATTATTTCAACTGAATACATTTAGTAGTTGTGTTTTAAAATAAACACTAAGGAAATGCTACCTAATAATTGATTTATTTAGATTGGTAGAAAATTTTCTGAATTGTTTAATTGGATCATTAGCATTGTATATAAGCAAGCAAAGTAAGGTCATAATTTATCTTGAAAAAGCCCGTCATAGGAACGGGTGAAAGCGCTTGAGTTATTTCCTTTTTTACGTTGGATTCTACTACTATTGAGTGTTGTTTTATGTTTTTAATTGTTGCTTGACATTAAAAGCATTTTACTTACGGAGAAGTATTTCTTGACTACAACATTTTCGAGATTCGCAAGAAGAAGTTTATTGGTTACTTGTGCTTCTGCTAACTTTTTCCTAGATGGTAAATGTGTTTGTAAATCCTTTCTTTACGCTTCCTGTCAGGTTTTCCAACATAAAATGCTGGGCATGACTGACAGGAAGCTAAATAAACCACTGATTTAGAGTTACAGTTATATCTACCTCTAACCTTATAAACATAGTCATTGACTACGAAACTAGTACCTCTGGCAATATACCTACAATAATTACACGATTCACATTTATAAGTACCCCCGATCCTGTGGGACTTCCTAATATTGGTCTCCACTATGTTCTTCAAGTTCCTACCCTTCCTAAAAATTATAGTAGGGTAGTTACTCATCTTTTCCACTAAGTCCCTTTCGTGTAACAGTAAATTCTAGTTCCTTCTCAAAATATTATCAATCTCACCTGCTTCTGTACAAAAAGGTGTGATAAAACTCTTTTTAAAACATGGTTTGTCAGACTCATCTACATTGTCCATAGGCAAATGGTAAAAAATGGGTAATTCAATACTATTTACATCCCCTCCATTAATACTTAGAGCTCTTCTAGATAGAATTGGCCTGTAAGTCCCACAAAGTCTTTTGTGCCATACTTCACTTATTAATTCAAACACCAAACTTTCAGGGTAACCCCTACTCAAAAACATGTTTCTTAACAAACTACATTCGTCTTCGAAAGTATGAATCTCAGTTGTCATCCGAGCTGCCTTTACTAATTGGCCTTTTAAGACAGACCTTTTTTGATGGAAAGGATGACAACTGGTAAAATGTAAAAGGGTGTTCGAGTACGTAGGTTTCCTGTAAATCTTAGCCAAATATCTCTTTCCAACCGTGCTTTTTTTCAGATCTACATTAAGAAAATTAATAGTATCTTCGTGGAAGGTGTAAGTGAATCTGAGGAAGGGAGTACTATTATTCAAATACTCTACAAACACCTTTGCTTCATTTTCGTTACCTTCAAACATAATAAAGATATCATCCAAATACCTGTTGTATAACTTCACCTTCTTGTACACCTCTTTAATGAAAATGTTCTCACATACCCAATGTGACAATACTAAGTTAACGTAGCTCACCCCACATGGGAAGCCCATCGCTACACCAACCACCTGTTTGTAAATTTCACTGTTGAACTTGACAAAATTACTATTCAAAATAACATCCAACATCTCCTCAGTTAATCTAATTTCTTTACTGTCTGCCCCATAAAATAACAATCTTTCTGTTACATACCCTACACCTATCATGTAGAATAGAAAAATATAGGTCAACGACGTCTATAGTTAAAAACGTTACATTGTCTTGGAACTCAAACCTGTCCACTGCTTTTAAAAAGGCCCAAGAGTCCTTACAGATCTGGTCTTCCTTAACTACATAATTCTTTAAAACAGAGTCCACATACTTAGAACAAGCATATGTGATGGAAGACTTTACATTAACTAAGGCTCTCATAGGGGGATCCCTAAGGTTTTTGTGAAGTTTAGGTAACCCAAACAAGTTAGGTATTTTTGGGTTCAAGACCATCAAATAGTTGTAGATGTCCATACTAACCATGCCTTCAATCAACAAATCCCTGAAAAAAGAATACATTTTGTTATATACAGTGTTCATTTCGTTGACACTAGACCTCATATAAATTTAACTGTCCAAGACTTTTAACATTCAAGTTTCATACTGGTCATTGTCCATAATCACAAGTCCTCCACCCTTGTCTGGTTTTAACAAACAAACTGGTAATGATCTAACTAAGTTCAATGCTTCAGCCACATTGCTAGTCATATTAATAAGGCCAAGCTTCTTTCTCACCTTGTACAAGTTCCTCAAATCAGATTCACACATATGTTCAAATAAGGACAGTGTTGGATGTAAGGGTGGGTTGAAGGTACTTGCCACCCTCAAAGAAGTCTCAAAGTGGTTTTCACCACCAAACATCAAAGCCAAGTTCAATTTTCGAGTGAAAAGTTTTAAATCAATTAAAACGTCAGGCAAATTTAAATGGTTAGCCGGAGCAAAAGTCAAACCCTTACCAAACAGTTCACATAAGTCTTGGTCAATTGCAAAACTCGAAAAGTTGTACACCTTAAAGTCTCCACATTTATTCAGTAGGATCACTGGTTTCTCTTTTACCTGTTGTATTTGTAACTCTCTTTCTTGCCTCTCGTATTGTACCTCAGCTGGTGATTTTGACCCCTGTTAGAAAAAGAATTTACATTGCTCACATTGTTATTACTGTTGTTACCCCTGTTCACATTATTATTTGTGATGGGATCCCTTTCAACATCCTCACACCAGTCTTCCTCGAACAAATCAAGTTTGCTAACCCCAGGATCAACCCCCACAGATGGTTTGGGACCAATGGCCATGTTACTCCTATTCTGTTCGGCACTTTGTTAAACAACACGACCAAAAAGTTTTTTTCCTTGTGACAGTGGTGGAGTTGGATAAGCAACTCCACTTTTATAATCATTAATGTCCCTCCTTAACTTCTTTAGTTTAACTTCTGTGTTCTTAGACAGTTGTTGTTCTATGGACGAAAACATTCTTTTATACTCATATTGGTATCTTAAAAAATCTGTGCGATCTAATTCCATTATTTAACTCAGTAATGTCTTTAGTTAAAGTCTCAATTGTAATACTGTAGTGTTTACACATAACATCCATCAACTCCAAACCATGTCTGTTAAAACGTGCTATTAAATCGTCATAAAAAACAGTCCCTGCCTCTAAACCAGAGGGATATTGCCAGGACCGTAACCCCATGGGAACAACTGCCTGCTTTTTACACTCATCAAAATAACATATCTCCAACTGCAACTTTTTGCCTTTAAAGATTTTCGATCAAAATCTTTTAATTTAGCCATTAAAGGCTCACCTCTTCCAGCTGGACATTCCCTACCATGATCAGCACAGTTATCACCGAAAGTCGGCTGTGCATTAATCCACTCAGACACATTAGGGAGCCCAATAAGCCCCGAGGAGGTCTCAATGTTTGTCCTATTAGGCATTGAACTGCTGTTAAAATTCACATTAGGACCTGTAAAGTTAGTTGTTGTTATGTTCTTTTCAGAAACAAAACCAAATGTACCTGCAAAATTATTCTGTAAGCTTGCAGTACTCAGATACACTGACAAAGCTAATTAAACTGGGAATAAACCCTTTTACCACCTTCTAGATTGCAAACTTAGCTCACAGATAGGACAAAGGTGTTCAAAATAGAGGAAGCTGCATCCACAAAGAGACCAGTCACCAGTGAAGTCACCCAAGGTTCAGTGCTGGGACTTCTCCTGTTTCGCATCTACTTCTCTGAAGTAAAAGCCAACACCAAAGAATTATGGCTGACTAAGTTTGCAGATGACTGTAAACTAGGAAAAGTCATTGTAGTCACAGATGACTTAGCCCTCCTGCAGGAAGGATTGTCCCAAACAAATAACAGGTGACAAAATTATGGACTAAAATGAAATGGCAAAAAATGCATTAATGTATCCTTTGGGAAGTAATTTACCCCAGGAAACTACCACATTGACAATACTCTCCTATGAGTTGACACATGTGTTTGGGATTTAGGAACCTCTGTGGACACTGACCTACCTTTCAGCCAATATGTGTTCACTGTCATATGAAAATATTTCTATATTGATCAGCTTATAAACAAAAAGATTGCATCTAGAACAGGAGATGTTATTGTCCCCCTTTACTCAGCACTGCTGACAACTGAACTCTTTATGTTACTTTAGGTATGCTATGCACAACTTCCAAAACCAAGCTGCAGTAAATTTCTAAATATTTTATCTTACCATAGTATGTTGCTTGCTACAGGGAAGGTAGCAAAACAGTAAACCAAGAGTTGACCTTTTTCTCTGATGTAATAAGGGGTATATGTGCAGATAATAATAATAATAATATTAATGATAACTGCGGTGGTGGTGCTGCGGTAGCATTGTCGCCTCACAGCAAGACATTGTGCCGCTCGATTCTCAGCTAGAGCGTCTTCTGTGTGGAAACATGCGTGAATGGGCATACTTTTGTTGAAGGTTGTGCATCAGGGCTGGCAAACTCAGCACGTAAAAAACCTACTGCCAATCATTAGCGGACCGGAGTTCCACTGTGGCGACCCCTAACCGGGAAAAGCCAAAAGACACAAACAATAATAATAATAATAACAACAACAATAATAATAATAATAATAATAATAATAATAATAATAATAATACTAATAACAGCAACAACAACAATAATAATAATAATAATAATAATAATAACAATAATAACAATAATAATAATAATAATAATAACAATAATAATAATAATAATAATAATAATAATAATAATAATAATAATAATAATAATAATAATAACCATTTGTTAACCAGGCAGGCCCACTGGGTACACATTACACATTCTCTTTTCAGGGGTGATCCGGGAACAATGTTTAGTTAAGGTCAGACAGAGTTTATGGAATTTCTTCCAGCAATTAAGTTGTAACAAAAACTGTAGCCCTCATGAAGCATTTCTAGTTTCTTTTGATTTGTGTCTACAAAGCATGGTATCATATACAGACTGCAAAAGAAGACGAGTCATGTATTTCTTTTAGCTTACTATATTCTCTTCTACTGAAAGTGAATATATCCGTTGCAAATGATAGAGGTTGTTATGGATGGAATTCATACACACAATACACAATCTGTAGCACTAGAGCACAGATACAAATATGGAGCAACCAATAAATGATTTGCAGTCAACACCATAATTTGCTTTTGCAATGGATGTGGTATTGCATGTCAGGCCTATAATTCTGTTCTGTTTGTTTTGAGTTCAAACAAAACATATTTAATATATATTTTTTTAATTATTAACTGGGTACCACATGTGGCACAGCTGTGTCTTTTCATGGATGACTTGGGAGCACTCTCTGATGAAGTGATTTGATCAGATTCAAAGTAAGAAAACAGAGATTCAAGGAATCAACCAAGGATTACAGAACAGAGCCTGTTATCAGTTAAAAGTATTAATCCTCTGCAATAAACTTCTAGCTTCAGTCCTTTTGGAGTAAAACAAACCAGTTCTGTTAGCAGTCCTTTGTCCGTGATTGCACCATAATATCATTACAGCTCAGTGGGTGGCAATCATCATGCTGTGTTGACCACTTTGAGTCTGGCAGAACTATGGCATTGGCTGGTACCTTAACTAAGGTAAACTGTAGATTCTGTGGTTTGGCTACTTTACTGGCTGAGATTTTTCAGAGATGTTTTCTTACTTCAGAACAGGTGAAAGCTTTATAGAAGATGGCTGAGGTAGACCTTCCTTAAAGGTGGTATATATTTCCACGATGGACATTGATATTGGCCAGAAATGCAGCTTTTCTGGACCATGTCTAGATGGTCTTGCCATAGTCAGTTTAAAAAGTTCATTCCTACATTGTCTTACAGGTTGTGAAACAGAATTGTTATGGGCATAAAACTGTGTGGTTCATTATGTTTCATTCTGTATTGCTGGAGAACTATTAAATCCTCTATGCTTGCTTTTGAAACTGAATACATTGCAACATTTTTACATTGTGTTATCTAATGACTATGACTAATTTTTCCACTAGTCAGCATCCTGGAAGACGTGTTATACAACAAAAAATAAATAAAAGGTAGATATAATGCTAAAAACCATTTTAAGGATTAAGGCCATTTTACCACAGTGGCTAATAGTTTCACCTTGGGATCAGTAAAGTCAGTGTATGATTGGTGATGCACCGTGAGCAGCAGCGCTAATTCAGTATTCATACCGCGCACCATGTTTAAACATAAATATTAGCAGTTTCATGGCTGGCAACAGTGTTGTCAGGTAGGAAACCATGTAAAGCAATATGAATAGCAACCCTGTTTACAGCAGAGCACAGTCAGTTACAGGGTTTGCATGGAATGTCACAATAATCACCAGGATTAACATATATGTTTCCATAGCTCTCAGTCTCTGAGTGCAAGAAATTAGACAAAGCCCAACATAATGGGGGAACAATAACCCAGAAATAGGGAAGGATTCTACATATTTGCACATTAGAAATGTGCTAAAATAACAAAAGGCTTGTGTTAAGATACATTTTCTGAAGGATTTGACGTCTGAAACTCAAATGTATGAAATTATTTAGTGACATCAGTCCTGAGATCATCCCAGTGATATTGTAGAAAACCACAAATTGTATAAGAAACAGACCAAAAAAATATAAGGCAAAAGTCTGGACATACTGTGAAAAGCTGGACATTTGAGAGGTATGATACGTATATGGTCCAAACACAGTACAGGACAGTGTATCTACAGTGCAGAGTATTGTGAAATTCCATTCCTGGCATTTTGCCCTGATGTTATGTAAATGATCTGTAAGGGTACTTGGACTGCCATGTAAAATAAACACTCAGTGTAAGTGTGTGTTTTGAATAGGGATACACAGATGAATTATAGGAATGAACACAGGGAAATAGGACAGGTAAAAGAATGTAATGTACAGCAGATGAAGGCATGTAAATGGAAGATGGCTGTAGCAGCAACACCAATCACGTATCTACATGGTACAGTATGCACTGAACAGTGAAAATGTGTTGTCTGTGACTGACAGTCACACAAGGTGACATACAATGCAGATGATGTCTGTGTGAGATAAGCATCCTTACATAACAATGAAGAGAACATCTATCAGGGATGTTATATACAGTTGGGGTAGGGTGCATAAAGCTGCCTGAATATGAGTGTAGTGTTAGCAGAGGTCTCCAGCAAGTGGGACACAGGTAGAGGCTCATGCACAACATTAAAAGAAGCACACACAATCATGGACAATATCAGAATAATACCACCAGTAATCCTGTGTTTTTGACATAACATACGTGATTTAGAGTGATCAGAGAAGGTTCTGCACAAGCACACTTATACAACTATTATGACATGTCTGCATTCTATGAGGGTAATCATGCGCACCGTTCTGACACTGTGACATCTGCTGGAGGTGTTAGGATGGACACTGCTATACCTGTATGTGACATTATGATCAATATAGGTCCCTATGAAGCTCTGAACAAAACCTTCAAATCTACAAACCTAAAACAAAAATAGGACAAATCCTGTACAGCTACTCCCACGCCCAATCCTAGAATAAACTTCCTTTAGATATTAGAAATATTAGTCATCCACTTAAATTCAAATCTGCTATTAAACACTATCTAAACAGGACATGGATCTGCCACTGTAACTATTCCTGTTGAAGGATCACCCCATACTCCTCACCTCCTTCTCACCTAATTCCCTATCTTTTTCTATCCGCTATTCCACCATTAATATGTTACCTCTCTATTTACAGTGACTGCTCAGCTCATCTTACTGAAGCAACTCAAGACCAATTCTCTGAAAAGATTGTCCAGCTTATTTTCATTGATGTAAAAATTGATGTAAAATATATGTACTCTCTGGGGTTGTTTAATCATGTACTGCATATTTTTGTTAATTTCTCTTAATTTTAATGCATCTGTGTTTGTTTTTATACTTGATTTTTGTTTTGCACTTGTTTTTTTACTTGATTCTTGTAATTGTGAAGCTTTTCTCCCTGGGCCTCTGCTGAAAAAGACTAACCCGGTCAACAAATGTCAAATAAATAAATAATAAATAAATAAATACAGTCTATTTGACTGGTGTGATGGCATATATATATATATATATATATATATATATATATATATATATATATATATATATATATCTGTATATATATATATATATATATATATATATATATATATATATATATATATATATATATATATATATATATATATATATATATATATATATATATATATATATATATATATATATATATATATATATATATATATATATGGCACAATCCACACTGTCACAAATGTTACCCATGCCATTAATGTTGTCAAACAGCTATGTATGTACTGTGTGCATCACCGGAACAGGTATCACACATGGATCTGGTATAACACCTTGATGGAGGTAATGTTTATGCAACAAAAAATACCTTGGTATGGCCAATAAGATGTGTGACAGCTCAATGTGGCAAAAATGTTACACATCACTGAAAGATGTGTAGTGAGGTACATGAAGAAGGGTGCATTGTACTCAGTTACTAGTGTAATGAAGTCTGGAAACTCTGGAAATATTATGGCCTGTGATGCGGATGTCCTTCACATACTCAGTGTTTATGTTACATACAAGGGAGTACTCAGCACTGTGGCCAAATGCTGGTGAATGTTCCACATGCCATCTACCCCAGGACACAGGTCACATACCAATTGTCCTGATTATATGGTATGATGTCTACATTATACTTGGGTTGTGTGTTTGTTTTCCCGATGTAACTAATCTCCCCATCATTTTATGTCATTGCAGGTATTGTCATGACTGTGGCAGCAATCTTTGGTGTGTGTTGATACTTTATGTATTATGTTAATATCACAGCTGATGTAAATGATTGCCCACAGTTTGTAGTCCTTCAGACAGCTGTTTGGACACAGGATGCATATGTCATTTGTGGTGTCTCTGACTTAAATAATGGACAGGAAAGGACCTTTCAGACAGCCCTGATGTACACACCTGATTGCTGGACCTGAAATATAGTTCACTTCACACATTTCAACATATTTAGATGCCATGTATGGGATCCATTAATCTCCCCACTTGGTGACATAGGTGTTTATAGCCACATCTGACAGTGTTAAGTGAATACCTCAGTGTAGATTTCTGTCAAATTCCTTGGGCTTGTTAAGTTTAAAAGGATGAGAGTGCTGTCATCACGCATGCCCTTAATGACCTCTTTGAGGACATCTAACAAATGTAACACACATGATGTAGCATTAACAACTCACACAGGTCTGTTGCACACAGCTGGTATATTACTAGTGTCCACTTAGTAAATGGTCCATGATGACATGTTGACATTTTGATCTACCTCACAGATGAGGGGAGTCAGGATATGTCTATACATGCATGCATCAAGTGTTGCCCCCCCAACTGACATGGATTCATGTTAATATACATCTGCGTATGACACATAGTCTGTCTGAAATGTGTGTCGAAGTGTGTATTCAACCATGTCTGGAAGGTGTATGTGCTGAGTCACGTGATAGACAATCTATGATGTTGTCACAGTCCATTGATTCTGTGTAATAGGCCTGGATGAAGGTAGGGCAGGGTATACTGGCTATCCTGATCTGGCCTAGGGTTTGGACACAATCCCCCACACAGGTATCATTGAGAAACTCACCCAGCTGGGGATTAACCTTTATGTCAGTATGTGGGTAAACAACTGCCTCACTGTCAAAGCACATACTATGAAAGTTGGTAAATCAATCTATATAGTAGAGCTGCCACCAGGGATCTGTGCTTGGCCCTTTACTGTTTGGACTCTAATTCTTGACAGTTCAAGCTAAAGTATACAGCCTTTGCCTTACCACTTTTGCTGATTCTTGCATACTGGGTGCAATCATTGAGTCCACCTATTATAACATGCTACAGGAGGGACTAACATAGACAAATGATTGGTGACAAAGCTACATGATCTACAAATAAATGCAAACGTGTCTTTATTTTGTACTTCTGCAAAATGGAATTATCTGCTAATTACAGCATTGACAACTGTCCCTCTATACTGAACCCAGTGATGCAAGCTGGCAACACATATAGATAGCATTCTGAACTTCAACCACATGTTGTCCACACTGGTACTGAAAGTCTATGTTGTGCACATCATAAATCATGCCATCGTATTCAGATCTGAGGATTATATTACAACACTGCACTCAAACCTCATCAGAACACTAATAGAGTATAATGCTCTCTTTTGCATGTACATCACCAGACACATGCAGCAGCTGGAGAGACCACAGTGGTTTCTCACCAAGAAAACACAGGACCTACAAACCATGCCATGATGTATGTGGATAGACTGAAAGCCATGTTACTATAATCTTGATCATATAGTATTAGATAACTTCTGCTTGGCATCCAGGCCAATCTCTGACCCTGCTCTGGTGGGAATAGTGCACATCCACAAATCAGATATAGCTGATGAAATCAGCAGTACTTGGTACGGAGATTATGGTAATAGCAATATCCCACATGCTGATGTAAAATTCTCTGTCTAATGTCAAGCAAGAGCACAAACACCCCCTCCCCAGCTGACTGCAGTGAGAACAGAACCCCTACTATCTAAGGTACACAGACTACAGAACTCTGTATTCAAGGCAAGCACCACAGCTCAAGTCTGGCTTGGACTGTCTCAGACAACACTTTATAGCTGATGGAATCAGCAGTGACTGTTGAGGAGAACATGGTAATAACAGCATCCCGCATGCTGGTGTAAAACGCTCACTGTAATGTCAAGCAAGAGCACAAACACACACATCCCAGTTGACTGCAGTGAGAACAGAACCCCTACCTATCTAAGGTACACAAACTATAGAGCTCAGTACTTTACACAAGCTCTAAGATAAAGTATGACTTTTATAGGGCTGCAGAACAACTTATAATAGATGACATCAGCAGTACATGCAGGAGAGAAGATGTTGGGAGGCCTGCATGAAACAGATGTGTAGGCATGTGCATGTGTCAAAACACTGTCATTTCATGGGATTAGAGTGGTAACTGCAGGATACCTACTTATGCTCTTCTGGCTAGACACACACACATACATACACACACACACACACACACACACACACACACACACACACACACACACACACACACTCACACACACACACACACACACACACACACATACACACACAGTTGACTGCAGTGAGATCAGAACCCCTACCTACTGAAATACTCAGACTGCAGAGGTCAGTACTTTACGCAAGCACCATGGCACAAGTATGAATTTTACAAGGCTGTAGGACAAGCTATAGTGTATGACATCAGCAGTGCATGTAGGAGAGAAGATTTTGGGAGGCCTACATGAAATGCATGTATAGGCATGTACAAGTCTCAAAATACTGTCATTCCATGGGATGGGAGTAGTAACTGTAGGATACACACTTATGGTATTTTGGCTAGACACATACACACACACACACACACACACACACACACACACACACACACACACACACACACACACACACACACAGTTAACTGCAGTGAGATCAGAACCCCACCTACTGGAAGTACACAGACTACAGAGTTCAGTACTTTCAGCAAGTATCATGGCAGACGTCTGACTTCTCCAAGGCTGCAGGACAACTTATAGTGGATAATATCAGCTTTGGATGTAGAGAGAAGATGTTGGGAGGCCTACATAGATTCATAGCTTCATAGCTTCATAGGTTCATAGCAGTTTATTAGGCTAATGTCATTAGGACCTTTACAAGCCTAGATTTGTAAGTACTCTTATTGAGCATAGTTAGATGTTCATTGTTAGCAGAGTGGTTTTATGATCAACACTGACTGCCCCTGTCAATGAGGGACATAGTTGCCACCCCTGGGGTGAATTTATGATCACCCATCCAGTTGTCAAGGTTGTGCTTGAATAGGTCATTGAGGAGCACTGCTTCACATGCAGTGGGAACCTATTCCAGAGGAGTTCCAGTCACTGGGAGATATATCTGTCTTTCCAGCATGTTCAGTTTATATCACATGCTAGGTTGAGATCTCTGGAGCAAGTTATTATTGTCCCATTTGATTTGTGGATGTCCAGCATTTCCAAGACTGCTCAGTAGGCCAGGCACAGGTTGCCTCTCAGCAGTCTGTATGATACTGAGTACCATAAGAGGGCTCAGTGTTTCTATGTATGTCATGTTTTTTTGTTGGCCCTGGATTCTCTGGGTCAGAAACCTCTGTGGTTTCTCCAGTTGTTGCAGGTGTCTGGTGAGGTACATACAGAAGGGGACATTGTACTCAAGTAGTGGTCTGATAAAGGTCGAGAACAGTGGAGCTATGACCTCCCTGGTTTTGGATGCAATGTCCTTATTTATAAGGTTCCCAATGTAGAATGCATGTTTTATCACTATGGACCCATAGTAATCAAAGTTTAGATTGCTATCAACCTATGTTCCCAAGTCTTGCACCATGGGGTGCTATGTATATCATAATTAGCAGAGATGCAAATCTACCTTCACCTGGACTTCAGAGAATTAGTTTGCAAACAATAGAGGGCTCAGCACAGATCCTTGTCATAATCCACTGGTAACTGGTCTATTGATGGAGGTGGACTCCACAACTTCAACAGTGTGTGTTCTGTTGGTGAGCCAGTTGGCTACCCATGTAGTAATGCATGGGTGAATCCCCAGATGGGAGATTTTCTCTATGATACCTGAATGGGGGATTGTGTCAAAGGCCTTGGCTTAATAAACATAGGCAGTATGTCCTGTTTTCCCCTCATCTAGGGCTTTGGGAACATTATCAAAGCAGTTCACTATGTTTCATAAGCAAGGTCTACCCTTGACAAAATCAAAATGGGTTGGGTGAAGAGTGTTGAAGGTCACCTATGGCCCTGTGGATAGGACCCATGATGATTCTTTCCATAGCCTTGCAGATAACATTGGTTAGGATTATGGGTCAATAGTTCACAGGAAGAGTTGGTTGATGGATACACAGGCATGTCCAACTGTCACGATAGTTATAGTTCTGCATGTTATCAGATTGACATGCATTGCATCATTGCATATCACACAAATTTTGATATTTATATTGTGTAGTTGGGCGGCACAGTGGTGCAGCAATTGCATTGTTGCCTCACAGCAAGAGGTTCTCTGGTTCGATTCTCGGCTGGTGTGCCTTCTGTGTGGAGTCTGCATATCCTCCCTGCATTCATATTAGTTTCCTCTTGGTGCTCTGGCTTCCTCCCACATTACAGAGACATGCATCTGGAGCATTTCTCCCTGGTCCCCCACTGAAAATTGACTTTGTTCCAGGTCGGACTTTCCCAGTAAACAAATGTTAAATAAATAAAAATATGTGTGATAAAGTACTGAGACACCAGGGTTACAGTGCATGGGGGGGAGGCAACACATGGCTGTGTTGTAAATAAGTGACATATTGTTAGATAGGGCCTTTAATTTGTTATGTTTCCACATTTAGTTTCATGACATAAAGAGTAAATGGACAGTAAACAGTACTAATACATGCTAATTTTGACTTTGCATAGTGCAGTGGCAAGAAGCGGGTTTTTGCATGTGAGAAACATATTTCCATTACTTTCCCTGTTTGCATGTAGTTAAGAAGTGCGAAAATGTGACCCACATTGCTAAAAATCTGAGTTAGTACTGAGTCCATGAAACACACCTACTGCTTAACTGACTCTGTGACAGCAGGTGTAAATGCATTAACACATTTATTTTTGAGCTCAGATGATACTGGGTTTGAACCCAGGTGTATCTAATGCTTGTAGAAAACAGTGATAATGCAATGACATGAATTCTTTACAATACACGTATTGCTGTGTTAAGCTGCATTGTGTGGAGGAAAGTGCAGCATTGTACAGCCGCTCACCATAGTTTGGCATTAGTATGTGATGCCAAACTCTGCACAAACAGAGGCCAGAAAGTGAAAGGATCTATTGCTTATTCTGGTACTTATGTGTGTTGTCTGTGATTTTATTTTTTTACCAGATTATAGGTGGTGAAATGTGGAGCAAGCAGGGGGAAGAACAAAGAGAAAGCAATACAGGAATGTGCTCAAGGGAGGTAGGAAAGAACCATAGCTATCCATTTCTTTAACAGCAAAAACTGATAATATGTACAGAATATTAGCTGAATTTGGACTGTCACCACCACTGGAAGGGGTAATAACAACATATTAATTTTGTGTAGCCAGTTGGACTGAATCAAATGTGTCAAGATGACATGTGTTCAATATGTAGAGCTATGTATGGGACAATATCTTTTTTTTTTTGGTGTGGTACAGGTGCCCATTTTAATTCTGTAAGAGAGGAATGCTGGATAAAGGATGCAGGTATTTTTGGTTCAGGGAGGGGACAACATACATTCTTGCCCATCAAACATGGAGACAGTGAGAATTAAGTATTCACCCACTGAACTGTCATCACTGTCCCCTTACTCCACTGACAGCTGGAGTGCTTGATGTCTTCTCCACCTATGTACCAAAAGGGAAAGCAGCCACTCCATCCAGCATAGGAGTACACCAATGGTGCAGTGCATGACCCTAAGCACCAGCCTTGGCAGCAACTTGGTGGGTGATGAAATACCCACCTCTGCCACTGCTCTTGGAGGGTACCACTGCACCAGCTTCCAATGCAGTACTACCTGAGGGCACAGGAGCAGCAGAGGCAATGCTGCCAGGTTGGGTCCCAGACATGTTGGTCATTAGTGCTGAAACCGGTGGAGTGGAGGCAGGCTAATCCACTGCGGTTGGCCTACCCCACTGTGCTATGTAGCATTTAGTGATCTGGCACACATGGATGACATGGAGACACATAATAGAAAATAAAAAAAAGACAGATAAGGGTTGGGGTGAGAGAAAAAAAAAGATAAAATTAGTACCATCATCTGTGACATACAATGCATTGATACAATTATACAACTATTTTATCTGAAGTATTACATTTAAGTATATGTCCTAACAAATACACACTATACCTACTATACCTACAGATTGCTGATAGTAATCCTTGGCATGTGCATATATTGCACATATGCATGTTCCAGTTATACAGATTACAGTTAACAGCAGAGTATTTCTACCACTTTTATAGAGTTTCATTTAATGTAAATATTAAATAAATTTAATACTGTATAGTTAGCTGTGAGTCATAGTATTTGAACCCAGAACCTCTGACGACAGTCTTACATTTGGGTCCTAATGTTGGTTTATGGTACAGACTAATGCATGCATACTTGCTTTTACAGTTAGGATATGCATGCTCAATTTGCTACAACTGTATAAAAAAATTCTATCTTTAACTTTTAAAGCTACAATAATACTTTTCTTGTGTTGCATATATGCCACTTGCTTCCCTCAGTCTTGCCATTCGAGCAGCATGAGCATGTCGATTGAACTCTATCGGCATTAGTTGGGGAAAGAACAGAAAAAAGAATAGAAGAGTGCTATGCATACCATTCTTGTCTATATTTAGCTTTCTAAGTATTATAAATTCTCTCTTAGTGTCATATTTACACAGCTGTGGGATGTCTGCAGTCTTAAATTAAGTCAACCAATGGTTGAGGGTATCCCATTTGCACTGGTATAGTTCATAAAAATTATGCCTACACTGTTCTCCAGTGCGTGGAATGCCAGTCGCACTGGATACAGCCTGAGCCAAACTATTCCATGCCTCAGACTTGTACTGGGAGCCAGAATAGACCCCCTGTAGAATCCTTTGGCTGTGGCACTTTATCAGGAGTCTGATAAATATCCTGGACTCCTGGACACCCCACCTCTGTGCCCTAAACTGGGAAGCTTCCCCACTAACTCCAGCCATGTCTCACACCTGACCTAGAGCAATGGAAAATTATGCTTTCCCGACAATTCCAGTTATCGTGTTTACTGGTAGTGTGGTAACTCAAGCAACAATGCCAGCCATGTTTGCACAATGTTAAGCAGAGAACACCACTGCCAAGCAGGGATGACATAAATATTGAAATAGAAAGGTTCATCTGACACTTGACCTTAGTCTGAGAGGTGCCTGGTGATGTAGTCTGGAAATATGTATTGAAAATTGGAAGGTAACTGTTATGTGAGTAAGTTTGCAGGCATGAACTGGGGGCATAAATGTCATGACTTGACACATTCATTTTTGGCTTTATACACTGATAAAATTGTGTGAGATTCAAACCTAGGCATAACAGACAAACCATTTTCTTCTACAATGTTGATTTTCCATCTTTACCACAGAAGAAGTGCTGTTCAGCCAAAGTCAGGGATCTTTCATGAATACAGCTAACAGTCTGAGGTGTTATACATGAATGCATGTGACCTGACAAGATTCTTGTATATAGATCCAGTTGTGTATATGTCTCATTCAATTGTGAAGGACATACAAGTCCAGATAGCAGAATTATACTTACAGAAATATAGTAGACAGTATACCCTCTGTCATACATCTGAAAACACACTAAGGGTGTCCTATCCCTCATACATGCATTCATATCAGTTCCACTATCTAAAGTGCTATAAATGAGAGTGAATACAATGGGAAATGGAGCAACAGTAAAAAATGCCTGGATTGTCCTATATTAGAACCCAGAACCATGTGTATGGTAGTCCTACACTTACACCTGTTGCCACAAGACTGTTGAAATAATGCTTGTCTGTTTTACAGTTCATTGCTCTAAACTGTACTGTCACAAAGTAAAAATAGGTTTCACATCTTGTACTAGAACCCAGGACCATCTGTACTGCAGCCCTACACTTACTCCTGCTACATGTAGTTACATGACAGTTCCATAATTTCCTACTCATTCTTAAGTTCTCTTTGTTAACCACCACACAGCGCCGCTTAGTATGTTTGCAAGGTGCCCAACAGAATTAATTGAATGCATCAGTTTTCAATTGTTGGCTGTCTGCACCCTGTCTGCAAGTGTTTGATGACTGCAGCTGTTGGGGAACCTTGCTAACCACCACATTGTGCAATGGAAAGCAAAAATTGCAATAGGGTATTCTTTTTTACCTTTGTACTTTTACAGACACTCTGCCTGCAGGTGTTCTGCAGGTGTTCTGTCTGTTTCCTGTGTGGGCCAATAGTCTAGTATGTGCACTGCTAAGCGTTGTGCAAATGAGATAAGGGCAGCCAAACCAGACATTCATTTTCTGGATTTCCCTTGTTTGTGCTAAGCCATGCACCACACAATGGCCAAAAATAAATTTAAAATAAAAGGGAAAAGAAGTTGAAATGATGAAAAATAGTCTACAATATAAACACTACAAAATGTCTGTTAATACTCATGAAATATTTCTACATAGGTCCGGATTTGAACTCTGACTTCAATGAACCTTCAGAACACAGTAAGGGTGTCTTATTCCTCTTTGCCTCCCACAGCTTTGCAGCAGGGAACTGAAATCATTCTGCATACAACCAACTGCAACATCATCCACATTGCTAATAAACCACATAACAGTTATTTGTACATGTATAAATTTCAAATGTAGTGCACTGAATGATCACACAGCCATTTATGACTATTGCTTGCAAAAATCCAGCTCTGTTTTACCTCTCTTTGTTTGTTCCTCATCCTTTATCTGACCAGTAATCTGAGACATGCAGTCTGTAAGGCATTCTATATCCTTGTCCTTAAAATGTGTGTGGATATTAAATGGCAATATTATACAGTTATCAACAAATGAAGGCAAGGTTGTATGTTAATGAAAATAATCTGTGAATTGTTTGCTGCTTACTTACATTTCCAACCTTGATAAAATTATTTATATATACTTTGTAAGTCTAACCTGACATACCCACTGTAGGTAGGGCAGTCTGCATTGCTGTTGTATTTTCTTTCTTCCTACCAGTAGTCATTCACAGCTGCAATCCATTATCAACAAATACTGATGGAGTGCCTGCACTATGTTTACATCTACACAGAGCCAAAAGATTTGGATTCAGCAGTTCTAATGAGTTCACACCTCATTTGCATCTTCACCATGCTAACAGCCCAGAATTTATACCATAAAAAAGGTGACTGTGTGGCTAGAGAACCTGAAGGTGATGAGACTTTATTTATGTGGAGAACATAGAAAATGATATTACTATGGGATATATCTGCACATAAGATTACTTCAGACACTGAAATGTCATTTAAGAAAAATCTGTTTCATATACATGTGTGTGTGTGTGTGTGTGTGTGTGTGTGTGTGTGTATGTGTGTGTGTGTGTGTGTGTGTGTGTGTGTGTGTGTGTGTGTGTGTGTGTATATATATATATATATATATATATATATATATATATATATATATATCTATATATATATATATATATATATATATATATATATATATATATATATATATATCTATGGGTCTAGGACACATGCTCGACTAGCAAAAGTCAGAATCACAAAACATCGAACACACATACACGAAAGCGCTTAACATCGAAAAGCACTTCCGTGTGTGTGTAGTTCAAAAAAAAAATCTATTTTTCTGCAGGGGGGCAAAGCCCCCCTGCACCCCACACTTTATTATTCTCACTCCGAGATTGCACTACAGTGGGGAAAAGGGAATTTTCCATTACCCGCACTGTAGTCTGATTTACAAAACAGGCACATATACACGGAAGCGCTTGTCAATGTTAAGCGCTTTCGTGTATGTGTGTTCAATGTTTTGTGATTCAGACATATGCTAGTCGAGCATGTGTCCAGATCCCATATATACATACACACACACACACACACACACATATATATATATATATATATATATATATAAAATAATTAGCAAATGTTACTGTTATCTGCAAGCATTGCTTAGACATGTACTGATGGCATGGGCATGTTTTCCTGAGCATTTCATGGGTATACATGATTGGCAATAGCTTAAAATGGAATGTTCTGTATTAAATCTGTACACGTTTCAGGGAGAGTTCATATGATAGCACTTTTAGGATTTCACTGATGGTTTGTCTTCAAAATATGTCATTTGCCTGTTCTTTTCGGGGTGGGGGAGCAAAGCTGCATTTCTGTTTTGGCACAAACAAGGATATGTTGCTACTGTTACTCTCCCTTGTTTTGAACCAGCCTAGCTTTGTGTGTGAATGTAATATGTATTTTTAGTTATGTGATACTTATGTGTATTATCCTTATTTTGTGTTCTAGGACACCTAGGAATATGGCACCCAGAAGTCTCAATCCCAAAATCCTCCCTTCAGTAAGCTTGAGAATCAAGTCATTTTGGAAGCTCTTAGGCAACATGGAGCCTTTCTGTTTGAGAGGGGAAGTTGAGATATGACAGCCAGAATGCAAATTTGGCAGCAGATAGTTGCAGATGTGAATGCAGTAGGTAGGTTCAGCAGGACATATGATTGGGTGTGCCATAGGGTCACTAATATGATCTCATCTGCATGGAGGAGAGCAGCTGCAGCGGTCCGTGATTGGGTGGGTACCAGGTGGGGGCTGCTACAAAGCCACCACTAACAACAAATGAAGAGTTCCTGTCCACTGTCAAGGATCCAGATAGCTACCAGGAAAGTGCAGAACAGCATGTCCTTGACATTGGTGCTACTGTTTCAGGGACAGCAACTATGTCCCAGGCGGTGCTTCCAGGTAGGTTTATGTATTACCATTGTTAAATACTCTTGTATAGTGAAATATTTACATCAATACGTTAAGTCTATTTAATAAGAAATTTGTTGAGGGAGGTGGATTTTAGATTGTTACAGTTAATGACACCTTCTGATTGATTATACATGGGGCTTAGGTTGGACTTGTCATTTAAGTTCTTGTTGAAAACATAGTTAATGGACATATAAAGGGCCAAATGTTTTACCTCCCGTGTTACTGTTAATTGTGTTGATGTTGTTCTTACCCTTTGTTTAACTTCTTCAAGGACTATCCAGCATATAGAGCATACCATCATCCGCACATGGTAAGCCAAATATTTTTATGGCAGCAATGATAAGCAGTTAAAGTATTACCACATGTGTTACTGTTAATAGTGATGATGTAGTCCTTACCTTTTACGTAACTTCTTCCAGGACCATCCAGCATAGGGAGCAGGCTATCACCTGAACATGGTAAGCCAAACACTTTTATGTCAGTACTGATGAGCAGTTCAAAGAAATATTTAGTGTGTGATGTTGGTGTCAGGACTGTTGCGTGTATTGCTGTACTGTCTGCAATAGTGGCACCACTGTTAGTTTGTTAGCATATATTGAACTATAATGGTGTAGGTATTAATTTTTTCCTGTGTTTGTTGTTTATCACAGGTGTTCCTGACAGTGGAAGTTTGGGGCTTCTACCACCTGGTGTCAGGATATCAGCACACTCTGATGATGATGGTGGCCAAACAGAGGCACAGTCAGGGGGTGCAGTGGTTGAATCTGACACTGAGGTTGAGATACAGCCATCCTCTGTAATTTCATCGGACACAGCCAGTAGGCCTATGCCAACCCTTTTCACTGAGCCCTCAGATACTGGAGAGGTGGAAGGTGAGAGAATTGACCAGGGAACTGTGATTATTGTGGCTTGAATGTCTGTTGACTCTGGCCATAGCCAAAATGTGGTCAAAGTGCCACATATGAGGGTTGTTAGGGGTGTTCGGAGTAGGCCTGCTGTCCATCTTCCACCTGATTGAGGTGTCTTTTCCTGTGCCACTCAGTATATGTTTCAGGCCATCATAGAAGCACAAGCACATTCCCATAAGTCCTTCAGAGAAAAGCTTAAGGTTGTAGATGTATCACAGGCTGACATGTGTGATTGCCTCCACTGTATTGCCGATTCAATGGCTTGGAGGAATGGACACATTGGAACAGGCTGTGTTTTGATGTAACATCTGCTGGGAGGGGGATGACATCCTCATGAGTGTAGGTCAGTCACATCATCTGCTGCTAGCCTACGTTGCTGTGCCTGATCATCCTCCCATAGTGGCAGCAGTTCCACTGCTCTGTCACTTGTTGAGCTGTCCACACCCAGATGTGGCAGGCCATGGGGTCATGGTCCTGGGCATACTGGTGAGGAGATCTTATCCAGCAAATATCAGTCACATTCAGGTAGCAGTAGTGCATGTGACTGTGGGTGTGGACGTGCCAGCACAACTCTTGGCAGAGCCAGTTATCATCGTTGGGTATGGCAGTGATGAACTGCTACCTCTACCATGCATGGCTCACACCTGTCTAACATACCAAGACATAAAGCTAGCACAGAGCTTGGCTGTGTTCATGCAGACACTCACACACCAGTTTCACCTGGAGGAGTCATACAGACACATACACAACAGTTACATGGTTCAGCCATGAAGCTTAAAACTCATTTTGTCTCTCTAGCCATTTGTTAGTTTATCTGCATGTCTGCCTACTTCTCTTTCTTACATACACACACACACTCACCAACCTTTTGTCTTAGCTGAGGCTTCCTATCCCCCGACACACACAACACCCTGTGCAAGTGATGATAACTGCACAGTATCCTTGTTTGCTATCTTTTGGATTTAGGGATACATAAGCTTTGTGCCTGAAGCTCAGGGTGCATAGATGACTTAGTGCTTAGTACATCTGCATTTGTGATGCTGTATTGTTAATTGTACCTTTGACTTATATTTGTCTTAGAAAGTTAGACAGTTGATAACATCACACTTTTTGCATCAGTATTGTTAATGATCTTTTGACGGTTGTGAAGTCTGAAACTGAATGTGTCTCATTACTTTCTAACTTCTCTCTTTAATGATTTTCCAGTACAAATGCATGGTGCTAAACTGAGGGCATGCGGTGACCAGCAGTACTTTTGAGACATATGACTATGTAAATCTTTGATGCCTGAGACCTACTACTTAATAATGGACACATATAAGTCAAATACGTCTCTGCTGTTACATGTTAAGGTCATTTCTATACAAATCACCCACCTTTTACTTGCTTACATTACCAAGTAACAACATGCAAAGATATGACAGTCATTCATATTCACTCCAGGTTCAACACTGAATATCATTGAAGTGAAACACAGTAGCCCCACTAACTGCAGAAAGAGAGAGAGAGACCACAGTAGTCTATGAAACAATTAAATAGAAAAATAAATAATTACAGAGAGACACAGACCACAATAGTCAATGAAACAATTAGACAGAAAAATAAAATGTGGTACAATCTTAAACACTGCAAGTTTGTACTTAACTCAGCTAGTAATGCAGTTGATTGTAGGTATGTAGCAGAAGCCAAGCAACTTAGATATTGAGCAGTAATAAATTCAAAGATATGTGACTAATGCATAAATACAGGGAAACCCACTAGGCTAAGAATTTAACACTGAATATTAATGAAGTAAAAAACAATAGCCCCGACTAACTGCAGAGAGAGAGAGACCACAGTATTCTATGAAACAATAAATAGAAAAAAAATAACTACAAACAGATACATATCACAATATTTAATGAAACAATTAGACAAAAAAATAAAATGCAGTACAATCTTAAACACTGCAAGTTTGTACTTAACTCAGCTAGTAATGCAGTTGATTGTAGGTATGTAGCAGAAGTCAAACAACTCAGATATTGAGCAGTAATATCCTATAACTAGTCTAGTCCAGCTACAGAGTTGCTGTACCCAGGACTGTTTGTAAGCTTCTGAGCCTCCCAAGCCTTTCTGTGTTGGAGGGAAGCCTTCTAGCTTATCAGTGGGAGTGGTAAGTACTAGGTAACCTATCTACCACAGGAGTGGTTTCTGGCCCAGAAATTGTAGTTTATTGGCTGTTTGGGCAGTTTTTCCATCTCGTCCAACTTTCTGGTTTAAAAGACCGTGTTTGCACTTGTTTCCCACCATTCCTGTAACTAGCCTAGTCCAGATACAGATTTGCAGTATCCAGGACTGTTTGTAAGCCTCTGAGCCCCCCAAGCTTTTCTGTGTTGGAGGGAAGCCTTCTAGCTTATCAGTGGGAGTGGTAAGTACTAAGTAGCCTATCTACCACAAGAGTGGTTTCTGGCCCAGAAACTGTAGTTTATTGGCCGTTTGGGCAGTTTTTCCATCTCTTTCAACCTTCTGGTTTAAAAGCCCACATTCGTGCTTCTTTCCCACCTTTCCTGTAACTAGTCTAGTCCAGATACAGATTTGCTGTATCCAGGACTGTTTGTAAACTTGTGAGCCCCCAAGCCTTTCTGTGTTGGAGGGAAGCCTTCTAGCTTATCAGTGGGAATGGTAAGCACTAGGTAGCCTATCTACCACAAGAGTGGTTTGTGACCCAGAAATTGTAGTTTATTGGCCGTTTGGGCATTTTTTTCATCTCCTTCAACTTTCTGGTTTAAAAGCCTGCGTTTGCATTTTTTTCCCACCTTTCCTGTAACTAGTCTAGTCTAGATACAGATTTGCTGTATCCAGGACTGTTTGTTAGCTTCTAGCGTCTAAGCCCCTCAAGCCTTTCTGTGTTGGAGGGAAGCCTTCTAGTTTATCAGTAGGAGTGGTAAGCACTAGGTAGCCTATTTTCCACAAGAGTGGTTTCTGGCCCAGAAATTGTAGATTATTGGTGGTTTGGTCAGTTTTTCCATCTCTTTCAACCTTCTGGTTTAAAAGCCCACATTTGTGCTTCTTCCCCACCTTTCCTGTAACTAGACTAGTCCAGATACAGATTTGCTGTATACAGGACTGTTTGTAAGCTTGTGACCCCCCAGCCTTTCTGCGTTGGAGGGAAACCTTCTAGCTTATTAATGGGAGTGGTAAGCACTAAGTAGCCTATCTACCACAAGAGTGGTTTCTGGCCCAGAAATTGTAGTTTATTGGCCATTTGGGCAGTTTTTCCATCTCCTTCAACTTTTTGGTTTAAAAGCCTGCATTTGCATTTTTTTCCCACCTTTCTTGTAACTAGTATAGTCCAGATACAGAATTGATGTATCCAGCACTATTTGTATGCTTCTGAGTCCCCCAAGCCTGTCTGTGTTGGAGTGAAGCATTCTAGCTTATCAGTGAGAGTGGTAAGCACTAGATAGCCTATCTACCACAAGATCCAGGTACAGCTTCTTAGTTTTAGCACTTGAATTTGCTTATTCATGCTTAGCATCTGTTCAGAACTTGTTGTTAGCACTAAATAAGCAACAAATTGCTACAGCACTCAACCTTCCTCTTTACCTAGAGGAAAACAGTTTTAATACTTACTTTCCTCACTTGCTTAGAGAAAAACAGCTCTTTTACTCACTTTCTTCACTTGCCTAGAGGAAAATAGTTTTTTTATACAGGCATGTCCAAGGGTCAGCTCCCTGTGTTCTCTCCTGTCTATCTGATGAATCTGGGCATTTTGGGGCAATGTAGCAATTGCCTCATGTACACAGACAGCCCTCTCCTCTTACCACCCAACACCACAACCTGTGAGAGATACACTTATCTAACCAAAACGGAAGTAAAGCTCTCTCCAGCCAAGACAGAACTTGACATTCAAGAGGAGAAGGTAAACACTTTCACCACACCTCACTCATCACATAGTCCCACTAAACCTACACCACCAAAGTCCACACATAGAAACACAAAAACATTTGCAGAGGCTCTCAGTAATAATCTGCTCAAGCAACAGAGACCTCCAAAGCAGAAATGCAAGCAACCTCGACCCCCCCAACACAACCCAAATGACACATAGCCTACAGACTTAGTGTGCCAATAAACCACAACCCATAAGACAAAACAAAGTACCCAACACACTAGTCGTAGGTGACTCTATAGTCAGGCACATTGATGTCCCACTCACCAGGCTAAACAAGGAGAAGGTTACTGTCAGCTGCCTGTCGGGTGCCAGGATTTGCCACATAACCCATGCACTCAGGTCACTCCACAGCAAGTACAAATATGACTCTGTCATTGTCCATGTTGGTGTGAATGACCTGAGATGTACCTCCCTGGACTACATGAAAAGAGACATGGAAGAGTTCTCCGACCTTGTAGCTCAGGCAGGTATGACCCTCACCCTGAGTAGCATCCTGTCATCACCCAGAATGATACCACAGTACAAGGACAAAATTAATGACTTCAACAATTGGTTAAGCTTCTGGTGTCATTCTAAGGGGATCCAGTATCTGTCTGCTTGGGATGACATGGTCGACAGACCACAATGTTTTGCCAGAGATGGCCTGCACCTGTCGCCCCTGGGATTCTGGATACTGGCTAAAGCTATTTCCACCCCTATAGTTCCTTTTTAGGCAAGGTCCAAATGACAAATTCACCACCATAACAGGAACAAGCATGCAAAAACTGAGGGCAATGCTACTCAATGCTAGAAGTTTAATTCTCAAAATGCAATCACTCGACGCACTCCTTAAAATGGAGAACATCGATATCTGCGCAGTGACTGAGACCTGGTTCAAGGCTCTAGAGAGCACCCCTGTATTACCAGGCTATAACTCATACCACACTTTTCGGCCATCTAACCTGGACCAGAACACCAAAGGCGGAGATGTGTCCATATTCATTAAGGATATCTACACCTCCAGGCTAGTTGCACAGCATAATGCATCCGCGGTTATCCAAGTGCAACTAAACCTGGGCAAAACTGCAATCCAAATTGTAGCTTGCTACAGATCACTCACCATGCCCCAGGATTCCCACTCCTCTTTTCTTGATATACTGGAAAATATTAGGGTTCAACCAAACACCCTAATAATGGGTGATTTCAACTACCCCACCATTAACTGGGAAAACTACTCATGTACCAACTACTTTGCTCAATGCTTTCTGGAATTCATAAATTACATTGCCCTGGATCAACTTATCCAAACACTCACCAGGGGCAACGATATCCTAGACCTAGTCATTGCCAACATGAGTGACCGGTGTTCCACACCTGAAGTCAACTCCTTGTTGGTCAGATCCAACCATAAGCTAATCACCCTAGATATCCGCATCCCGCCCCCACCCACCATTAAGGAAACCATGGTAAAAAATGTCTCCAAAGCCAACTTCATGCTTCTTAAGACAGAAGTGGTGAACTTCATGACACCCATGCAGATGGTGAATACAGTCACAACTGCTGAATCCTACACAAGTGCACTCTATAAGCACTTACACGAGTGCATGGATTGTGCTATGCCAAACAGAACCAAGATGTTATCCTCCAAAAAAGGAAGCCAACCTGGTGGTCCCTTGCCTTAAACAAACTCTACAACAGAAGGAAGAAACTGTTGCAAAAGAGAGTTAAATCCCATGAGTGGAGGAGCTCACTGGTCAGCCTCAGTAAGAAGCTGAGATCCCTTATAAAATCCTCCAAAGCTAGCTATAAAAACAAAATCACCATTGATTCTAACGGCAACCACAAAGCATTCCATAGGTATGTCAAGAATCTCAATGGCAACACCCAGATCTACTCTGAGTTACAGCACAACGGCATGAAAATTACAGAACCAGTTGATATTGCCAACATCCTGGCAGATAGTTTCAGTGCTAACTTTAACCCCCTCTCAACACATAAAGGGTCCATATCTATGCAAGAAGCATGCAGAGTCCCTGTAATCACATCTATGCAGGTAAAAGCTGCACTTTCTAAAACCAAAAAGCCAGCATCCCAGGCTGCGTTTTACATGAACTTCAGAACAAACTGGCTCCCCACCTATGCACCATGTTCAGTCTTAGTCTCACGTCAGGCTTTGTGCCCACTGAATGGGGCACAGCAACAGTTATCCCACTCCACAAAGAGGGAGCCACCACTGATCCTGGGAACTATCGCCCTATTAGCCTGACGAGCCTGGTCTGCAATGCCATGGAACATATTATCATGGAACTCATAAACAAAGACATTGGTAACCTCCAAACTCTGGACCCACCCAGTTCAGGTTTGTGAAAGGTAGATCATGCCTTCTGAACCTGATTGACTTCTTTGAGGAAGTCACCAAAGCCGAAGATGAGGGTAAGATGGTTTACACATCCTATCTTGACCTTGCCAATGATTTTGACACCATCCCCCATTCTGGAATTATAGCTAAACTCACTAAACTAGGTATAAATCCTACATCACAAGATGGGTTGCCAACTGGTTAACTGACAGAACCCACACTGTAAAAGTTGCAGATTCCAAATCTCACTTCAAACCAGTGACAAGTGGAGTACCACAGGGTTCAGTCCTGGGACCTCTCCTGTTTTTTATCTACTTCTCTGAAGCACAGGCTAACACAGAAGGCCTCTGGCTAACAAAGTTTGCAGATGACTGCAAACTAGGAGCCATAGTCATGTCCTCAAATGATGTGGACATCCCACAGTAGAGCCTCACTGAGACAGATGCCTGGTGTCAGAGGCATGACCTCAAGCTCAGTGCCAAAAAGTGCATTGTCATCCCCTTTGGTACAAACTCTGTAACCATGAACTACCACATAGACGGCAGTCTACTTAATGCCAAATGTGTGATAAGAGACCTTGGGACCCAGGTGGACAGTAGTCTCTCCTTTGATAATCACATCACCACAGTTGTCAGGAAATCCTTCTATGTGGCACACCTCATCACAAAAGGGTTTTCATCCAGGAAAAAGAGGTCAGTGTTCCCTTCTACTAGGCACTCATTAGACCCATTATAGAGTACAACACTCCTTTTGGAATGTACCTCACAAGACATCTGCAGCAGCTGGAAAGGCCACAGAAGTACCTCACAAAGAGGATTACTGGCCTCAAACAGATGCCCTACTCTAACCATCTCAAAAAACTCCAGCTTTACTCTGTAGCATATTGCCTACTCCAAGGAGATCTCCGCCTAACATATAAAGCTATGTCAAACCCAGAGCTGTTGCACATGCTACACCTAAAGAAATCCCAATCCTTCTGAGCTACATGCTCTAGGGACCTAAACCTTGTCACCACAATAAACAGGATATGCTGGAAGGATAGATTCCTGTCCCAGAGACTTCCCATACTCTGGAATAAGCTACCCAACTATGTCAAGCAAAGTTCCTGATTAGCACTCTTCAAGAAAAATCTTGATGAATGGATGGGAAATAGGAAATACACCCTGGGGATCACTTCTGTGGCTCTGCACGACAGGGGCACAGGAAATTAACTTTCTTAGGTGGCATAAGCCAGGGAACCTTGTTGGCTAGGCTTACTTAGGCCCTTGGGCCAATAGCCTAGTACCTACCTATGAACCTATGAACTTATGAACACTTACCCAGTAAATCCAGCAGTTGCAACAGTTTTAATTCAGGGCTGACTCTCTCTGATGACTAGGTTTACACAGCCATTACATGGGTAGGTAAAGGTTGGGAGTGTTGCCTGGCATCGATGTTACTAAATGTATGTACATAGGAGTAATGTTTTAGCTTCTTAGGTGGTTAGTGAGTGTGCTATAAGTTGTCTCTTAGCCAATCCAAGGGCATATTGAGCATGCCTACATCTGCCTACACCCACAGCAGCTGCTGATTCCCCCTATGATTCTTCAACTGTGTGTGGTATGGTGACCTTGCCATTGGTGGTGGGATGTGTGCCCCTTCCTTGTGTTGATCCTGTTGAAGCTGTTTTCTCAGGATGATGTTGTGTAAAATGGCACATATAGTGAATATTTCAGTACATGTATGTGGATTGTAATGCAGGCTCCCACAGACATATCTAGGCACTGGAAGCGCGACTTCAGCAGCCCAAACACACATTGTATGATATTTCTGGTTTGGGCATGTGCCTCATTATGGTCTTCTTCAGCAGACATGTGTGCATTTCTGATAGGCATCATCAGCTATTAGTTGCAGTGCATAATCTACATTTCCCACACTGTGGGATATACCCCCAGTGAACATCTGATACAGTTGGGAGGTGTGCCAGATATGTGAGTCATGGTAACTGATTGGGTTGCCAGCACACATGTTCAAGATGATTTCCTTGGCATTGCACATGACTTGGCAATTAATAGAGTGAAAGCCCTTTCTATTTATGTAAATCCTTCCCTGTTCTCCTGATGGTGCCTTAATTTCTACATGTGTGTAATCTATGGCACCCAGTACTTCAGGGTAGTGTGCTACAGGGTAGAACTCCTGCATATTTCTTCCCTGTCATTAGGAGTACAGAGAAAATATATGTGGTCACCGACATATTGGAGCACAGTATTCAGGAACTGATGGAGGATCCTGGATGCTGATGCCTGTGACACCCTGAGCATGTTCCCTGCTGGTCTCTGAAAGGTACCTGCAGCTAAAATTCTAAGTGCTATACATACCTTTGTCTCCACTGGGATGGGTTCCCCTCAGTTTGCCCTGGCTCTGAGTTGAGAACAACAGAGGCTGCAGAGTTACTGTAGTGTGTCTCTATCCACCCTGTAGCACTGTACAATTTCAATGTCATGTAGATTGTGATAAGTTAACTGGGGTCTGAAAACTCTCCTCCTTCTTGGCCGTGATGTATTAGCAGCAGTAACAGCAGCAGCATAGACTTCAGCCTGTTGCACATATACATGAATTGAAGCAGCAGCAGCCCCAAACATTGTTTCTGTATAGATTCCATTCCATGGCTGTATTCTGGTAGGTTTTGGAATTCGCAGGGAAAGCCAGCACTGAGTCTAAATGGTTGCTTTATAGTTTGTTGAATAGCTTATCCATTGTGGATTGGTTGATTAACATACAATTCAGCTGCTTATGCTGTAATTAGCATGCCACTGTGTTTACTTTGTTTGCCATGTACACCATATAGAGCCGCTTACAGAACCTAAAACAGTTTTTTACCATGTGCACAGTATAAATGGACCGTGTAGGCCTTATTGGATCTGGTTGTCAATCTCAAGTTATACATTGAAAATGCATTAACATTTAAAAATGTGCATGCTGACTGGACAAACCAGTTAGTTTGCTCATTGAAAATCAGCATTCCCTCACAAGAAGTCTCATTTATTCTATTCTTTCAGCACCTCTAGGGATGGACTTAAATAAAAAAAAAACACATACAAAAAACTCTTATGATACCAGGATTGTTCCTTCTAGATGCTCCACAGCATTTATCTCACCTCCTGAAATACACGTCATTCATCATTTAATGACTTCATTATTCACTGCTATGACTGAACACTGCAACTTTCATCAGGAAAAGTCCAAAAACATGAGGCAAACATGTCCACAACCTCACTGAACTAAACATATTTTACACTTCTCTCTACAAGACATTCCACAGCAAACTTATAAAAAATGTAAGAGACAGCAATGTAGTGTATAGTCATTGCACACTCAATACATTAATTGGATGCCCCAGACTAAAAGAAAATGGCAGAACACTATAGTCTTTTCATACAATGACATTATTTATAAAACTGAAGACTTGTTTTGCTTAAATAATGTCATTGTATAATAGCAGTAATCTATTCCTCTGTGATCAAACCATGCCATCCATGGGAAACTCCTACCTTACCCACCCACAGTCATGGATTATTTTGAAAATAGATATTATTATTATTTTTTTTCTTTCTTGTCACAGTGCCATTTGAGAGGTTATGAGAAGGTGCTGAGACCCCACCACCACAATCTTCTGAGTGATGGTCCTTCTGCAACCTGTTACTTAAGAGTTAATGAGTTTGAACATAAGCCTTAAAAATAAGGCAGCAAAACCCTCAAGGGTTCAGTCTAGAAGAATGCCATATTACAATGTATCTTGAAATGGAAATATCAACATATTTATGATTGCTAATGCATAGCACAATTTTTAAAGTGGTTTGAGAAAGGCAGATGCTTGTTTTAGATGTAGAATGGAAAGAAATCCTTTGCAGCACATCCTCTGGGATTGTCATTTAATTATTCCCCAAATGGAGCTCATAAAAGCCAATTTCAAGACACTTCAGTCACTAGAGGATAGCATTATTCACTTATTCAGCCCTGTGGGAACTGTCAAAATTACATCAGCATAAAAGTATATCCATTAAGGATGTCACATTTAAAAAAATTGTCACGAAAAGTGAAATGGAGAGATAACTACACTTACAATAACAGTATAAGTTCAGTTGAATTAGGAACTATTAGGAATATAATATTATAATTAGGAATTTAAATAATTAAATCTTATTTAGGTAAATCTGGTGTAGATAAGGTATTATATACTATGAAATGTGTAGCCCTGTAAGTAATACTCTCCCTGCAACTTTAAGGGATATGTAAACTGCAATTATCTCTGCCTGAACTTACAAATCCTACTTATCTCTATTTCTCTCTCTCTTGTTCCTCTGGGAGTGGCTGAATAGGTCTTACAAGCTGAATTTGTGGTTTAGAATGTGAGGGGAAAGGACAGGATGAGGGGTTTATATACAAACTGAACAGTGTCAGTGAAACTGACCAAAGAGATGAAGTAAGTGTTGTGCTAAATGTGGCACGACAATTCATAAAGAATTTCTGCCACTATTTTCAGAAATCAGAGTAAGACGTTTGGATAATCCTTTTCAATATCTTATTAAAGAGATTTAAGATAAATCACTGTAGGACTGTTCAATGGGATCCCGTCGATTATCCTGTTCATCAAACTACAACCCATATAATAATACTGTACCACTACAAAAACAGACGGCTTAAAATAAAAAAAGCACAAATATTTTTCCTGTGGACCAAAGTCCTCTACATATCTACCACCCATGCTAATTATATATTCTGACTCCAGGACTGCATAAACATGGTGAAAAGAGAAATAGAACTGTGTAAAACTGACTTCTCACCACTTCCCTGCATCTGCATGATCTCCATCAAAAAGGGGCTAGCACACTTCCAGCACCACAGGAAATTCCTTTGAACAGGGTATTTGATAAGTAATACTTGAAGAATCAGATTTTGATCAGTCTGATAATAGTATGTCCTGCAACCATTTAAAAAGTGTTATCATATTTATATACTGCATTCTATAAGTCCGTTTTACGGGCATGTTACATTTCAAATGTTTGTACTTTTATATTTATTAAAAACTGTAAGAATGGCCCAGCCAAATTAGAGTATGCACTGTGCAGTATCTTAAACCTCCTGTAGGGGAAACCCACTGGATACATACAAATAACCCTTTAAGGACATATCATTGATTCAGCTACATGCCTTTTAAATGCCCATGACTTTTTAATTTTTAAGGGCTTCCTATTGAAATGTTAGCACAGAAAAAGATGAGTGCCAAAAGGCCAAGCCCCCCTGCACCCCCATGTGTGAAGTAAGCTCTCTCACCCCCAAACTTATAAATACCAACTTTGAGATTGCCATACCCCAGAAAAAGGGAATAATCAAAAAATGGCATTTCGGATTGGTATGTGTAAGTCCAATCTTTCAGTCATTAAGTCTCGTTTCAGGACTCTCTCCAACAGTTCCCGATATTTGAAATGGTTAGCATTTTAAGTCTTGTGAGTACAGTCGATCCTCACTATCATTAGATATGCCATGTTTTGAAAGTTTTTGACCTTATCAGTATAGCATAAATGGATCATTTGCCTATACTTTAGAATTATAGGGCGCAAAAACCAAACCTGATGTCCATAAACATTGAGGTGCCTACAAAATATCCCAAACAAGATTCAAGCAAAGGGTAAAAAGGTCATACAAACTCTTCAGTCAAAATTTGAAGAAAATCCCAGACAAACCAGAGTCTTCAGTATGCAATATCTTAAATCTTCTGCAGTAGAGGTCTATAAAATATATTCAAACAAACCCAAAGGACATACCAAATTTTCACCTATGTGGCTTCTGAATGTCTGTGATTTTTAACTTTTTAAGCCTTTATGAGTACATTCAGGCCAATGAAACCAAACTCCACTAGCTGTCAACATAACAAATTTCAGCCTTTTTTGACCTTGCCAGTACAACATAAGTCAACTGCTTGGGGCAACTTAAGAAACACAGGGCATTAAACCCAGCCATATGTCTATACCCATGTAGGTGCCTCCAAAATATCTCAAATAACATCCCAGCAAAAGGTTAAAGGTGACAAAGATAAACTATTTAGTAAAAACGGCAAGAAAGAACCAGCCAAGCTAGAGTCTTCACTGACTAATTCATTAAACCTCGTCTTATGGAGGCCCATGGAATATATGCAAATGATCCCTTAAGGCCATATAAGTGTTTCAGCTACATGGCTGCTGAGTTCCCATGACTTTTACTTTTTACTTTTTAACTCTTCATGACAATGTTTGGGCCAGTAAAGCCAAATCCCACTAGCTACAGACATGCCACGCTTTAGACATTTTTTTTACCTTGTCCATACAGCATAAGTAGAATGTTTGGCTAAATTTAAGAAAAATTATATCTATTTATTAGGTAATTTACATATATACACATATGAAGTTGTATATACATATATATGAATAAAAAAAAAAAAAAAAAAAAATATATATATATATATATATATATATATAGAGGTGCATTATCTTTCATCAATCGGACTTTACATTGAAGAATAAAAAAGCAGGTACAGCTGATCAAAAATCAGCTGATTGAAATGTACTGACTTTTTCACTACAATCACATGGTACTGCGGGGATCAGGGAATAAGACTTTTCCCTATTGACGTGTGATCTTGTAAGTATATATAATTGGCGGTTCCCCTTCAGAAGGTTGAACGGCTGAAATCAATTTCAGAAGCTCGACCTTCTGAATGGGGATCGGCATACAGTGCAGAATGGGAGAGCTCCCTTTCTGCTCTGTAGTGCAATCTCGGAGTTGGAATAAATAAGTAGCGGGGGTGGTGAGTGCAGGGGGCTTTCCCCCCTGCAGAAACATTGTTTTGTGTTTCGTTGTTTTTATTTTTTTCCCTTTCAGAAGGTCGCGCTTCTGAAATTTGAGCATATGGCTTCGGCCATATGCATTTTGAGATTTCAGCCGTTTGACCTTCTAAAGGAGAACCATAATTGGCATATGGTGCAGGGGGGCTTGCCTTCTGCAATAAACATTATATTGCACTAGGTTTTGTTTTCAAGCCTTTCTACATCGGTATTTATGGTTTCAATGGTTAGATGCCAGTCATTGGTGGACTGAAAATGTGGTCGTTTGATGGATTACCAGGGTAGAACTCTGATCAATTTTAATCAATTTCCATCTTAGCCTGAGAAAAAACAATGATGAAACAAATAAAACAGACATGCAATAACACATAAGTGATAGTAAAACAGTACAATGATAGAGTAATGCTTTGGATGCATAGTAAATCCAGTGCATTAATTTACCGTATGTACAAAAGTTTTAAAACTCTTGAGAAATTAGGGTAGAATAAATCTGAGATGTGAGAAGGAACAAAGGATCTTAGTAGTTTACTTAAAGTGGAGAAGCATTAAGGCAGACTTATGTGATGTTATCTGAAGGGTAACATGTACTCTCAGCTTGATTAACCAAATGTGAATTTAGTAAAGAATGGAACTTGAAATAAGAGGATGAGTCTTTAATTTCAGGTGGGAAGGACTCCTGCAGTTTGGACCCAAGAAATGAGATTGCATGGTCAGAGAAATGTAGCTTGGAGTGTGGGACTTGTAGTGGTTCAGCTTCCTTGGGTTGTGTATGGGGTATGTCTTATTAATTTTGTGGTTAAAAGAGGGAGAGTGTGTTCATGTAGGCTTTTGAAAAGTCGAGATCCTATGAGTAGGTCTGCCCTTTGGTTAACTGGTGGCTAGTTTGCCTTTTTTAGTGTTATACAGTGGTTTTCATTTGTCGTTGCATGTGTTATAAATCTTCATATTTTGTTTACTAATGTTTGAATAACAACTGACTTTTTTTAGCAGAGGCTGATGATATATGGGGGGGGGGCTGAATTTAAATTGAGGGAGTAGAATTCCTTTCCTATTGCAGACCTTGTAGAGTGTGAGAGAAAATGGGATATTTTTTGTTTTCAGAAAAGTAGGGGGATTCATATGTATATTATCAAGCCATAGGTAGAAGTTGAGTGAGAGACATCTAACCAGAGACCAAGACACTGGAAAGAGGAGAGACAAAACCTGGTTTCAATACCAGAAAACAAAAGACAATAAAACTCTGTTAGCATACCAGCAGCTCTGCAATCAAACAAAAAATAACTCAGACTAGAAAAAAAAACATATTATACCATGACCCCCCATTAATATTCCAAAACGTGCACGCTGATTGGCCAGCATGCACATTGTAAATCGACTTATACTAATGGAAAAAGGTCCGGTTGCCCGGACTTTTTCCATTAGTATAAGTCTCTTTTAAAACACTGTCTTGCTATGTTAAAAGAGTTTAACATAGCGACACAGGTTTAAAAAAGCAAGGGAGATCTCCGT
The DNA here is from genome assembly GCF_019279795.1 of Protopterus annectens. Lineage (NCBI taxonomy): Eukaryota > Metazoa > Chordata > Ceratodontiformes > Protopteridae > Protopterus > Protopterus annectens. The sequence continues at coordinate 1,045,255,272 of NC_056737.1, read as the reverse complement.
TGCTTTTTTTAAAGCTGTCTCGCTATGTTAAACTCCTTTAACATAGCGACACAGTGTGTAAAAAGCAACAGAGATCTTGCTTTCTCCGTTGCTTTTTAAATGTCTCGCTATGTTAAATGGGTTTAACATAGAGACAGCTTTAAAATAAACAACGGAGATCTCCGTTGCTTATTTTAAAGCTGTTTCGCCCTGTTAAATCCATTTAACATAGTGAGACAGGTTTAAAGCAATGGAGAAAGCAAGATCTCCATTGCTTTACTGTTCGCTATGTTAAATGGGTTTAACATAGCGAGACAGCTTTAAAATAAGCAACGGACATCTCCGTTGCTTATTTTAAAGCTGTTTCGCTATGTTAAACCCATTTAACATAGCAAAACAGTAAAAGCAATGGAGATCTTGCTTTCTCATTGCTTTTGGCCACAACTCTGATGTACTGCGTGAGGCATGCGCAGTACATAAGAACTGCCGCGATACCAGACATCTGCGGAAGGACAGCAAAGAGGCATTATACAATGCCATTATTTAAGAAAAGTAATTATTTCTTTTCTTAAATAATGTCATAGTATAATAGCAATAACCGACTTCTGGGTGTGAGTAATGCGGGATTTACCCACGGTTGTCTTTGTTTGGTCCCTCGGGCTTCGCCCTTGGGACCAAACCACGCCAACCATGGGTAAATCCCACATTACCCACACCCAGGCGTGGGTTATTGCTATATTATACATCTATGCAAAACAAATATGAAAATTCCAAGAAGTTCTGGCAGGCAATTAACTCACTTCTCCACCCAGGTAAAGCTACAACCTCAGAACCAACAACCAATAACCAAAGCATGAATATTGCCTCACAAGTCAACACCTACTTTATAAACACCATCCTCTCCTTAGTTACAGGGAACAATTCCACCCACCATCTCTTCCACCTAATACAGAAACTAACAACTCTTTTTACTTCAAACCTGTCTCAACTAACACCATAAGAACAATGCTGAAAAACCTGAAACCTTCTTACTTAACAGCTCACCAACTCCCCAATGAGTACCTCAACCTTTCAGCCAACGCCATAGCTCTGTCTATCTCCATTCTGGTAAATAGGTCTATAGCAAAGCAATATGTCCCAAAATTATGGAAATTTTCCTGTATCACCCCTCTACATAAAGGAGGAACATCAACAGAATTAAATAATTACAGATCAATAGCCATCCTTTCCCCTGTGTCAAAATTCTGGAAAAATGTATACACACTCAATTATTACAATACCTGTTATCTCACAACCTTATATCTCTCTCCCAACATGGTTTCAGACCAAAGCACAGCACCACACAGCCCTAATTAATTTCTCTAACACCATCAGCCAACTGAGAAATTCAAACCAGCAAGTAGCATCAATCTTTCTAAAAATGTCAAAAGCATTCAACACTGTCTCCCATCAGAAACTCCTTAATACTCTTGCCTCACTAAACCTATCAATATCTTCCCTCTCCTGGTTTCTAAACTATCTTTCTGACAGACAACAAGCAGTACAATGGAAACCCGAACTCTCACCACTTCTGTCTGTCTCAGCTGGAATCCCCCAAGGGTCCATACTAGGGCCCCTTCTTTTCACCATCTTCTCCAATGATCTAGCCTCATCCACAACACATGCTAAAGTAGCTCAGTATGCAGACAATTCAACTTTAATCTGCTCCGCAGATACCTTACCAGACCTCCAAATAGTAGCCCAACAAGCTTTTAATGATATCAAAACATATCTAAGAAAATCACAACTAATCCTCAACCCCAGAAAAACACAGTCAGTGCTATTTACCATTAGCAAATAATCACCAACCACCCCTCCATTCACCATTCTCTTAGCAAACAACACAGTCATCTAACCAGTTGAGCAAACAAAACTCCTTGGCATGACAATCTACAACAAACTCAGATCTGACCAACACATAGACATCACAATTAAGAAAGTTCATGTCAAACTTAGCTCATAGTATAGAAGAAAGCCATTCCTCACTAACAATACCAGATTAGCCATATCCAGACCCTTCCTCCTCTTTATGCTCTTTTATGTTTTACCCCTCTTTAACAACTTAAAAAAATCAGACTTAACCAAATTGGAAACTTACTACAATAAAATAGCCAGCTTCACCACCAACCTTCCCCACCAAACCCACCATTGTATTGCTCTACATAAATTAAAATGGTTCCAGCTACCTAAACTTCTCCTTCTCTATACACTTAAATATACACACAATATATTCTTCCATCCTGACAATTGCACATCAGTCAAGGAACGTATTGTTCCCTACTCATGCCCACAAAGTTTAAGATCTGCAAACAGAAACTTCCTCAGAGTAAACAAAGCCAACAACACTCACGGTGAAGCCCTGTTCTTATATCAAATAGTCATATTATGGAACTCTGTACCCCACACCCTCCAAACACACCTGAATCTACCAATTTCAAACAACTACTATTTGAACATCTATCCAAAACTGGCATTGCTCCTGCAGCAAACCTGTTTGACAAGATATCTTTGTCTCTCATCACACTGTCCACTCCTTACCTCATTTTCTCCCTCGCCTCAGTGTTATTACTACTCAAAAAAAAAAAAAAAAAAAAAAATATATATATAAATATATATAAACATACACACACACTCACACACACACATATATATATATATATATATATATATATATATATATATTTTTTTTTTCTTTAAAGGAAATCTCATTTATTCATAACTATTTAATATGTACATAGTACTAATTTTATTTTTCCTCTCAGTAATCTTTACAGAAATGCTTGTGTGTTTTTCTTTTTGAACCTGTATCTACTAGAAAGCTGTATTGAATACTTCTTTTGTATAGACTAACTAGATGATGTGTATTCTGCATCTTACTATATGTAAACTATTGTACTTTCTAATTATTTTGCTTATATTTTAGTAGAATGGATGGAAATATCGACTGCAAAAAAGCCGAAGCACGGGACTCAACACACTAGTATGTATGGACTGAGAAACAAAAAGCCTTGGTGCATACAAAATCTGATTTTTTAAAAACACTCAAACAGTAAGCCCCCTGCACCCCTCATGTGGAGGAGGGGGTGTTCTCTATACCCCCTGTTAATTGTATATACTAAGTGAGAAATCACACAAATATGGGGTGAATATATATTCCCCAACCCCAGTAACTGTGTGATCTCCCATACTTGTTAATGATATGTGGTTCACAATCATATGTGATTGATGAAACAACTCCGCAAACACCCGAGGTAATGCAGCACACTCATATACACACAATGTGTGTGTGTCTGTGTGTGTGTGTGTGTGTGTGTGTGTGTGTGTGTGTGTGTATTTATATATATATATATATATATATATATATATATATATGTTGGATATATAGATATAAAAAGATATATATAGTGTATATCAATATATATATATATATATATATATATATATATATATATATATATATATATATATATATATATATATATATATGTATGTATATAAAGAGAGAGAGTTAAATAAGATAGCATTACAAACTGGCCATGTATATAAATTTAAGTTGAAGTGTAGGCCTTATATGTAACATTAAAAGTAGATCTTATATGTCACTTTACAAGTTGTTGTACAGAGTAGCAAAAGAATACATATAATGAGGGTGCAGCCAGATATCTAACCCAAAACCGGGGGGGGGGGGTAATTGGTCTTACAGTAGTACTTGCATGTAAAGGCTTCAAAATAAATAGAGCAACCATACATTCTCTGAGTGCTGAAATTTACAGCATTGATTGCAGATTAAAATTCTCTTCCTGTCCATGTAAACTCTAAGGCAAGCTTTTGAATTTTCTTTCACAGACTGCAAGAGGATAGAAGAGGACTATGCATTGCAATATATTATGGGGTAGGAGCAATAATCATTCTCAGAGACACTGTCATGTATAAGGATGAAGAAACACGCTTCTTTCATATATGACACCAATTGAATAACTTTTCCCATTATGTTCATTGACTGACTGCAGTCATCTAACAGACTGAGGAATGTAAACTGATATCTAGATATTTTGGGTTTTCCTTGCAAGAACTAGGATAGAAAAATGGGCATCCCTGCCTGATGTCATCCCACCCCCCCCAAAAAAAAAAATCCAAGTTAATAAGAATCTTATTTATCATGTTTCTATAGGGTTTGAGTAGTTGTCACACAAAAGGAGGAAAAGCAAATTATCAAAGAACTGTCCAGGATAATAAAAAAAATAGAATCAGAGGGCTTATCAACATGAATAAAGACTGGTGACAAAGGGAGAGCTGTGGACCCGAGCTTCCTTAAAAGGGTTCACAAAAAGTGATCTGCACTTGATTGACCTGCAACAACCCCTGCCTAGTGATGCCATATTGATTTGAGTGGTAGCATCTGTAGCCTTTTCAAATGTGTTTTTGCTAATAATTTGGTATGGATATCCTTTCCAAGTTCGGGGAGAGCAGCAACAGAAGTCTGGATGGATGCTTCTTGGAAACTGCCTTTCAAAATAACTTTGTTGAAGAGCTGAACAAAGAGGTCACTAGCTTGAAACTGAAAAGCCTAATGGGTAACCTAGCTGCTCAGTGAACTTATCGGGATGGGAGATATTTCAGCATCACCTTGGTCTTGGAGCTTACAGGGTTTGAACATCTGATATGGAAAACGATGAAAGACTTAGTGTTTTGTTTTTAGAAACTTATTGATCTGGTATTCCCAGTCCGTAGCAGAAGTTTGAGAGACATCAGAGTTAAAACTGTTGAAAATTATAAAAATGGCACAATTTATGTTCTGGGGAGACTGATGTGTTATCTCTGTACTTTAGAAATGTAACTGCTCTCCTTGCCATTGTGGGTTTGAGTATGTCTGGTAGAAATTTCTCATGTGCTTTTCACGTAACAGTGTGGGTAGTTGTAAGATTATGATTTGTTAATCTTGTATCATACTGGGATCACTACTAAATCCCGAATACTTACATTACCGAAGACCGGAATCCGGAGACCAGATAACCAGAAGATAGGAAGACCAGAAGCGTGAATTTCAAAATCGCGAAGTACAGAGATGTCAGAAGGTTAGGTAAGTATCTATGTTTGGTTGTGTTGGTTAGGGGCTTTAGTGTGTGTGTGTGTAAGTGTGTGTTGTGACCATGATATGTGTGTGTGCATGTGCGAAGAATGTAGGTGTGTGGTGGTGTTTTCGTGTATTTGTCTGTATAGTGTGACCTTGGAGTTAGAATATTTAAGTAGGGGGGGGTGTGGGGGTGCAGGGTGGCTTGTCTCCCTGCTTTTCTTTAGAGTAGGTTTGTGTGTTTGTGTTTTGGGTGAATGTGTGTGTATGTGTATGTGTGTGGTATATGTTTAGAGAAGTGTTCGTTTTTTCAAATTTCGTGCTTCTGGTCTTCCGGTCTTCTCGTTTTTTGGTTATCTGGTCTCGGGATTCCGGTCTTCGGTAATGTAAGTATTCAGGATTTATTAGTGATCCCATCATACTACATGTACGTCATACAGTACCCAATGTTCTTAAGGTATAAAAAGGGTTGTCTGTACAATATTTTTCTGGGATCATGTTAGAAAATTCTTGGTCCCTATCATGAGCTGTGATTTGGAATAAATATTTTTGTATTGACAGATATTCTTTAGTTGGAGTGGCGTAGTTCACCAGAAGTGGAGTTTTTTTAAAATGCATAACAAGGACTGGGGGAATACCATGCCATAAGGATGACAGTGCTGATAATAATCTCCTTGTAGGAGAAAATATCCTTTTGTAAAGATATGGCAATCTTAGCCTATCTTTATTTAATTTTGTGTTACTATAGTCATCTAAATGATGATAAATGGCAGACAGTACATGATAGATAACCTTCTTTTCATCACTTAAATTTTAACACAGTGTAACAAAGGAAAGTCCTGCTCACCCACCTTATTGTTCAAGCTACACAACTACAGATATTGCCACCATAGCAAATTAGTATTAAGTTCTTGCTTTCTAAGTTGTGTGAAAGTAATAGAGGTATTTACTATTATTTAATGTGAAATCTTCCTAAAACAGAATACCACTCTGGATCCATTTCCACCACCATATAGCCTGACAGTCTACTAATGTTGTATTGTTTAGTTATTTATGGTCCCAACAGCCAGGTGCCTTATTTACTAGGCTTTTCTTACAAGGCTTATTTCTCAACATAATGCCATGTCCCTGGGGTCCCATGCTTTCCTCCTTTCCAGATATTTGTTACTGTGCTGGAGCAATAATGTAAGTTCCAGAACAGGCCACAAATGGTCTAACACTAGCTGCCACTTAACAACTTAAGTCAGAGGCCCAAGCAAACCTGAAAATGTCAGGAAAATATAGTCCTCATATTTCTTGTGAGCCATGAGTTTCTTCCTTGATAACCTAGGATGTAATTTGCTCCAGACAAAACAAAGGGTTACTTTGGAGTTTCTGCATGGGGGGGGGGGGGGGTTGTCTAGCAAGGCCAGGAATACAGCATGCTAGAAACCAAAACTGTGTAATATCAACATTTGTATGAGTCCAGTCTGAGCTAAAAAGGGTAGTTTAATGAAGCCCAAGCTTTGCACCTCTCCTGACAGCTCTGGATGAGAGGTTTTATATTAACCACGCTGCAATTTCGACTCCTAAATCTGTGTGAGTCACGACCCATTTAACTTCAACATTATTCATTGTACCACAATAAGAAAGAAAGCAATTATTAAAGAGGCAGACCACCATTTTGTCCCAAACTGACTTTTAGCATGATATACCTTCAAATTTCTTGAAATTTTCAGCATTTTTGGTAGATACAATAATTGCGGATTTGCGTCTAATAAAGAACAGTGATCTGCAAACTAGATGTCTATAAGTAAACATGATTTTGACATCTTTATCCCCCAGTGTGAATAATGTCATCTAATATATAAGCTTAATGTCTCGACTGCTGTGACAAAAAGAAGTGGCGACAGGGGACAGCTTTGCCAAATGCCTTGGTAATAAGGAAATGGTTGAAAGATACTTGCATTAGTGGTTCCATTAGTGATAACACTGGCCACACAACCTTTGTACAGCAATCTGCACCACCTAATAAAGAGTTTGGGACTGCTAAACTCTTGTAAAGTATATCACAGAAAATTCTAGCACAGAGAGTCAAAGGCCTTACTAATATCAATAAAGAAGGCCGCCATGGGAGTTTGCTCATTTTCACTGAATTGTTGAGCATTACAAAAGAGCATGAGCACTCCCAGAATTCCCTGCTGTCCTGTAATGAACACCCATTATGAAATATGAACTTTCTTCCATGCTACATGTTCTAATCAGGCTAAGATTTCTCCTTCTGATGTAATTAATGACACAGGTTTGCAGCTTTGCACTTCTTGTGGGTCTTAACCTTCTTTGAGGAAAGTAGAGACATTAGCTAACCTAGACTTTTAAGATGTGTGCCTACGTTCCTACTCACATTACAAACAGATGTCATCTGTTCCCAGGGCTTTCCTGAGTGCATTACTCTTATTTCCTGTTGTATCACCCCCCATCACTTCCTTGCCTAGGATTTTCTTTTGACTACCTGTTAACTCTGGCCATCTAATTGCAGGACAAAACTCCTGCCAAATGAGTTTCGGGAAAACTTGCTGTACCCCATGCAGGTTTTGGTAAAATACATGCATGACATCATTAATCCTACCATATGAATAGACTAATTCCTCCTAATATTATCTTTCATGCATAAATCAGGTTGAACTTCTTGCATTCTTTCTCTTAACTTATGTGCCAGGAGTTTTGGACTACTAATTTGCTTGGCTCAGTACAATGCCTTAGCCACTCCCTCCTTTATTACTGGAGGGATATTTTTTTTGCAGCATTTATTTCCCATAAAAGGACCATAGTAATGCAGCCTGAGTACAAATATTTTTGGGTAAGTGATGCTACCTTGTTGTTGAAAGCACCTAACTTATCATAAACTTCCTTATGTTGCTGTCTGTCCTAATATTTTGTATAGTTTATTATGGTTGATTTGAAATATCCCCATTTCTTGGTGGTCTCTGTGGTATTTCCTGCAACCAACTGGTAGTAGTAGCTGATCTAGCTTTTAATGTGGGATAACATAACCAGATTTGCCAATAAGAACAGAGCTATCCTGTTGTACCTCCTATATGGTAATCTGAGATAACTGGTGCAGTTAATTAATACCCCATTATGATATAATAAAGCTTCAGGTGTCATCAACACCCTCCTCCTCTTCCTCCTCTGTGGAACGCTTGCCAAACATCTGCCAATGAAAACTCCATCACATAAGATTGTAAATACTATATTTATGCAATCTTTTTTCCCGTAGGTAATTTACCCCATTGCAATGTACTACAACACTGAAATCGCCTCCTACTACTATGTGACATGTGATTTGGCTATTTCTATAAGGATCATTTGAAACAGTGTGAATGGTGTGGTGTCCTTGTGATTTGGTCTATAAAAGTTGCCTAGAATAATCAGTCCTGTGGGAATATACATTTGAGCAATAAGCCATCTTCCTTTGCCATCTACCATAAAAAGTACAGCACTTTAATGTATTTTATACCATAATGGCCAGTCTTTTAGATGCTTCCATTTCAGAGGAAGCAATGTACCACTCCATCCACCCTTTAAATGCATGTGAAAGTGAGTTTCTTTTTTAATTTTGTTTCCTGTCAGAATGATATGTGTCTGCTCCTTCAACAGTTTTTCTAAAACTACTGTAGCTTTGATGCTAGTATTTAATCCCTGACATTCCAGGTTAATACATTAATTTTGTGGATCATAGACTTAGGATCCCATGACATGCAATATAGTAACTGGTCACCCACTAGGTTTGTATCTCATATGGCAAATTGCCTTGAGCAAGAGTTGCACATAACCTTCTCACTCTTGTAGGAATATATAAAAATAATTAAAAATACATTTTCCCTCCCAAAAGGCTTAATTTAACTTGCCCATGAAAAGCCCTCTATTTGATATACACAAGTAAAATAAGAGGTAGACATGGTTCAGTTATGGATTGGCAATAACCATAACAATCACCATAGCAATAACCATAGCAGTAACCATAGCAATCTGTATTGCATTAGTTGGTTACTGCCTAAGATTGTACCAGTATATCTGGGAGAATCATGCTGTAAATGATTCAGCAAATAAACACATACAATATCACTCATACCCACCTTACGGTCCCCTACCATTGGGTAAACACCAAGCACATGATGACTCCTTGATCTTTATTTAAAAGTAATGACAAAGTAGTTCAAACCAAGGCAACACAACATCCACCATACCTCTTTAGTTAATACAGCAGAAAAATATCACACCAGAGCTGACAATAGTCCTTTCTATTTACACAATCCAACAGCAAACATAAACAAGCAACAGACGGCACTTTGACCCGTATATCCTGCATTTCTCTGATGCTTTTTATGTAGGTTACCAACCACTCCTATAATTAAACTCCAGTGGTATTGGGAAAGACCACACATGATCCTTGACTGGCTATCATCCAATGTCAAATGTCAAACAAGATCTATGCCGACATATCTCTGGCCCCCTCATGTCAGCTCAGACTTCGCAGTGCTTATTCACGAATGCTCTTTGTCACTGTTTTTTTATGGTTAAATCCAATTCTTGTAATGGGAAGGGTCTGGATATAAGAATTCCACTGAGCTGTCAATATTCACTTCCGATAGATCCACAAAAGGGAGGAGTCTATTTGGTTACTCCATAAACTCCAAGTGCTATCTTTACATTGGTTTACCCTCCAGCCACTCATTACTGGTAATCTTCAATGAGGTACCCCTTGCCTTTTTCTTCCCTTTCAAAATGCCATTGTTAAGAAGGGACCACTGTAGCTTATGCTTTGGGACAACTTACTGTATTCCCTCACTGTAATTCTAATGTGAGGGGGAGATATTGCAGGTTGGAGGAAACTCAAAAGATAATTTAGTAGTAACTTCCTATGCCACTAACAGAGCTGGAAATTTAAACTGAATTCTGAAGCCATATTTTCTGAATTGTTTAGTGTAGGGTGAAATGTTTACTCTTATTAAATAGCATCATGCCATAATCAGGGAGTATATGTGTTGATACTTGGGTCCCAATGATATGTCTTCAGAGCTTCCTTCCAATCCTTGTCATTTAAGAGGAGAAAATGTTGGAGCAGATTTGTCAAAGACTGTGTGGTAACTTGGTTGGCATTTTCAATTTCTCGTGGTAGACCACTTCATTAAGCTGGACAGCTCCTTGCTAGCGAACATTACCAGTTCCTTGCCTTCTACTGCTTCTGGTAAGCCTATTATATGGAGATGATTCCTTTTGGAATGGTTGTCTATATCAACCATTTCCAGACTGCGTTTTTGTGCCAGGTATACAGTTCATTCAGCTAATGACAGTGAGAATTTATTAAGTCCAAGTGCTCCATGAGATCTCTCATGTGCTTTGATTACTTTGACTGACCTCTAATCTGGTGGCTTGACATATTTGTTTTAACACTTTGCTGTCCATTTACACCTCTTGGAGCAGGAAGAAAAAAGATGACAGTGATGCTTGCAGTACTGCATGCTATAAGGTGTTCCTATCTACTGTACCTGCCATCCTGGATTTGTTGTTGGTTGCAGTATCTCCAGATGAGATTACCGTTAACAAATCTTTGACTAGATTGATTGTCCCCAGATACGCCTTGCCATATTTTATTATTCTAAGGAACAAACACTCATTCAGCAAGAAAAATAGTCTTTAGTATTGTCTTTCAGGTATAAAACTTTGGCATTACATATTTGGGCAAGTGGAGCTGTCGAGTTGTACACCTCACTTTGTGCATGATCCTGAGTATGCCACAAATACATATGCAATTTATGTCTGTATGAATGTCAAAATATCCTCACTGTATTACAAATACTGTGCGTGTGTATATGTGTGTGGACTAACATCTGGAACAATGACGTTTCATGCAAGATAAGTAACTGCTTGGCCATCCAGTTGAACTTTGCCCCTTACCCCCCACAGTAGTGTGATCTTGGAGTTGGTATATTTAGTTGGGGGGGGTGTGGGTGGTGAAGCTCCCTACATCAGTGGGTTTACTTTTGTTTTGTTTAGTTTTTCTTTTATTCGGGATGGACAAAAGGTTACTCACCTTGCATGAAAAGTTGGTGTTCCGGATGTCGGTCTTCTAAAGTTGTTGGTGCTTTCATCTCGGCCAAGTCGGAGTCGGGTAAGTGAAACTTTGGTTTACTAAAGTAGACCCATATGTATATATATATATATATATATATATATATATATATATATATATATATATATATTTTTTTTTTTTTAATAACTGAAAAACAATTAGTATTTCTGCCCTCCACTGGGTAATATACAGGGTTAAAGTAAACAAAACAATATGGAACATACAGAATCAAAGCAAATATACATAACTGAGTCCAACATTAAGTATATTTGTTGATAGTTTTTGTGCTGTATCAGTACAAATACATTCTGTAGTTCTGTGATGGCTAAGGAATACAACAATAGATAAGATCCTACTGTACAGACAACACACCACTACAAAATGAAAATGTAGTTGTGAATCTAAGTACTTGGCTTGATAGCTCCCTCGGTGGCACTTTTGGACAGGAAATCCTGCTATTTAGCCCAGGTAATTGTCAAAGGAATATCATCAACATCTAAAGAGGTAATCACACACTCAGTATTGGTCAGGTCAGTTAATGAGTACAATGCCACTTTGAGATGTATCTCACTAAACATATCATACCAATAGAAAGATTTCTGTCCTTTGACTATCATGAGTCTATGGTAGCAGGGAAATCATTATATTGTACAACTTATAAGCAAGGGTATAGCATTAAGATCCAAGGAAGTCATTATTCCACTGTATTCACCTTCATCAAACCAGTCATTGAGTACAATTCCCCCTTTGGTATGTACTCTGGCCTGGCACATGCAACAGTTGGGACTTCCACAGAGGTTCCTCATAAAAAAGATACAGGGCATGAGCAACGTATACTATGCGGATTCCCTCAAAGCCCTATCTCTGTGTTCAGCCTCCTACAGACTGTTCAGGTGTGATCTATGCCTGGCATAAAAGGCATCTTTAGATTCCACTCTGGTGGACCTTCTGCATATCCACAAAACAATTAGCATCAAATATACCTGATCTAATGACTTGAACCTTGCATGCAATATAAATTGGCCATGTTGGAAGGCTCGGTATGTCTCTCAGAGGATATCCCTTCTCTCAAATAGGCTGCCTATCCATTTGAAACAAAGATCTTCCTTAAATCAGTTCAAGGGTAATTTGGATCAATGGACGGGGAATCAGAAATTCACCCCTGGTCTGGCACCTATGCCCATAATGGACAGAGGCAGTCTGCAAATGCTTGATCAAGCAAGTAGCTTACATATACCTCTTGGAATAATCTTAAGATCCCAACATTTATTTGTAAGATATTTGTAGGATGCATGGCTAGGCATAAGAAGGCCCCTGTGGTCATTAGCCTGGTATACAACTATGAACCTGTGAACCTGCATATATATGTGTGTGTGTGTGTGTGTGTGTGTGTGTGTGTGTGTGTGTGTGTGTGTGTGTGTGTGTGTGTGTATATATATATATATATATATATATATATATATATATATATGCAGAGAGAGAGAGAGAGAAAGAGAGAGATAACATATATATAGAGACAGATAGATATAAAGCACACACAAATATATATATATATATATATATATATATATATATATATATATATATATGAACAAAACACCCAGGCGATGACACTGACGTAAATGTAGAAATAAACACAACCCAACCCAGAGCTACGAATGTACAGTGGTAGTGTGATAATAACTAGTACTTGTTGTTTAAATCCGACTGGCAAAAAACAAATCAAGCAGTCGACTGCAATTCAAAAGTGCTTCCCAGGTATATAAATCATGCAATGCGAATATGCCAAATGTCAAACAGTCACTGAAACGCTAATGGATCAAGTCCATAGGCTCAAAACACAGTCTGATTATACTGAAGTACTTTTAAGTAAACGGTTACTTTCCTGTAACGCACTGTAGCACTCTTGTGATTCCAAAATGCTCTTTAACAAACAGTTACTGTCTTACGAAATGCTGAAGCAAACCATGCGGTTCTGTATTACGGTAAAAGCTCCTTCAGTGTAAAACAATCTTGTAGATCCAAAATACTCTATCACAAACAGTTACTTTCCTTCTGAGTAGTATGATAAACCATGCGGTTCAATGTTACGATAAAAACTCTTTTAATGTGGTAGCGCCGCGGTGTACACCGCTTCATCAGACAAAGTGAGAACAAATCACAAACATTTATATACAGGTTTGAAAACTAATTAAACTAATTAAAAACTAATTAACAGTTCGTAAGTTTAGGTATCTCACCTTGTTAAAATAAGTAAATCCATGTCGCTGTGTTTTAGCGGAAATTACATCACCGCATACATAGCATAAGCAGGATGTGAATCCTGCATGTCAAATTTTAAAATATATGTTCCAAAAAATACGTTCTAAAAAATATTTATGCATTCTGCTAAGCCATAAGGGCAGAATTGATAGGAAAAAACATATTTACAAAATAACATCAAAAGTCCAATGCATACCGTCATTACTTGAAATGTATGCATGGAAGGAACGGTGCGAACTGCTAAAAATGTGTGCATATAAATATAGAATGTAAACAATGATGTGCAAGAGCTGAATAATATGCATATCTACGACAAAAAGCTTATCGCATCACCGCGTACCTAGCACATGCAAGATGTTAATCCTGCATGTCAAATATTAAAATAATACATTCTAAAAAATCTTGTATGCATTCTGCTGAGCCATGAAGGTAGAATTAATAAGCAAAAACCACATTTCTGAGATAACATCAAAATCGTCATTAGGAACTGCTAAGAATGTGTAAATACAAATGTGAAATGTAGACAATGGTGTGCAAAAGCTGAATAATTTGCATAACTAAAGTAAAAAGCTTATTGCATCACCGCATACATAGCATAGGCAGGATATAAATCCTGCTTATCAGATTTAAAAATAATACATTCTAAAAAATCTTTTTTTCTGCATTCTGCTAGACCATAGAGGCAGAATTGATAAGCAAAAACCACATTAGCAAAATATCATGAAAATAGATGTATACCAACATGGCTTGAAATGTATGCATGGAAAGAATGATGCGAGCTGCTGAGAATAAATGTAGACAATAATGTGCAAAAGCTGAATATACATGACTGAGGCAAAAAGTAGAATGTTATGACATGGTTGGAACGTGTATAAACGTCTATGATGTGAAATGAAGATCACCCTGTCCTGCGACGATCTGTGTGGGGATGCATGACTGGAAATTAATGAGAGCAAAGGGATGGGAAAGTGTATGTGTGGGTAGAAACATGAAAGCAAATTCCCATATGAAAAGGCACATCCCTAATGGATGGCATATTGACAATAAGAAGATGCAGAACTCCGTTGGATCCTGAGACTTGGTGCACATAGGGGCATGGGCCTCAATGATACAGTCTCGCTTAAAGCACATCTCAAAAGCAGGAAATTACGTTAACTCCTTTTTTGGCCCTTTCCGTTTTTTCCCCCACATGTCATGAGATTTCCTTAACAGGGTTGTCTGTTCTACATCCTTTGGCCATGTCATCATCCACATCCATGTCCTTTCATTCCCATACTTTCCATGCCATCCATTAGGGATGTGCCTTTTCATATGGGAATTTGCTTTCATGTTTCTACCCACACATACACTTTCCCATCCCTTTGCTCTCATTAATTTCCAGTCATGCATCCCCACACATATTTCTACACATTTTCGTCCCACATCCTTTGCCTGAGATCTGTTTCTTTTACAGATCGTCGCAGGACAGGGTGATCTTCATTTCACATCATAGACGTTTATACACGTTCCAACCATGTCATAACATTCTACTTTTTGCCTCAGTCATGTATATTCAGCTTTTGCACATTATTGTCTACATTTATTCTCAGCAGCTCGCATCATTCTTTCCATGCATACATTTCAAGCCATGTTGGTATACATCTATTTTCATGATATTTTGCTAATGTGGTTTTTGCTTATCAATTCTGCCTCTATGGTCTAGCAGAATGCAGAAAAAAGATTTTTTAGAATGTATTATTTTTAAATCTGATAAGCAGGATTTATATCCTGCCTATGCTATGTATGCGGTGATGCAATAAGCTTTTTACTTCAGTTATGCAAATTATTCAGCTTTTGCACACCATTGTCTGCATTTCACATTTGCATTTACACATTCTTAGCAGTTCCTAATGACGATTTTGATGTTATCTCAGAAATGTGGTTTTTGCTTATTAATTCTACCTTTATGGCTCAGCAGAATGCATACAAGATTTTTCAGAATGTATTATTTTAATATTTTAATATTTGACATGCAGGATTTACATCCTGCATGTGCTATGTACGCGGTGATGCGTTAAGCTTTTTGTCGTAGATATGCATATTATTCAGCTCTTGCACATCATTGTTTACATTCTATATTTATATGCACACATTTTTAGCAGTTCGTACCGTTCCTTCCATGCATACATTTCAAGTAATGACGGTATGCATTGGACTTTTGATGTTATTTTGTAAATATGTTTTTTCCTATCAATTCTGCCCTTATGGCTTAGCAGAATGCATAAATATTTTTTAGAACGTATTTTTTGGAACATATATTTTAAAATTTGACATGCAGGATTCACATCCTGCTTATGCTATGTATGCGGTGATGTAATTTCCGCTAAAACACAGCGACATGGATTTACTTATTTTAACAAGGTGAGATACCTAAACTTACGAACTGTTAATTAGTTTTTAATTAGTTTAATTAGTTTTCAAACCTGTATATAAATGTTTGTGATTTGTTCTCACTTTGTCTGATGAAGCGGTGGGGTACACCGCGAAAGCGCTTACCACATTAAAAGAGTTTTTATCGTAACATTGAACCGCATGGTTTATCATACTACTCAGAAGGAAAGTAACTGTTTGTGATAGAGTATTTTGGATCTACAAGATTGTTTTACACTGAAGGAGCTTTTACCGTAATACAGAACCGCATGGTTTGCTTCAGCATTTCGTAAGACAGTAACTGTTTGTTAAAGAGCATTTTGGAATCACAAGAGTGCTACAGTGCGTTACAGGAAAGTAACCGTTTACTTAAAAGTACTTCAATATAATCAGACTGTGTTTTGAGCCTATGGACTTGATCCATTAGCGTTTCAGTGACTGTTTGACATTTGGCATATTCGCATTGCATGATTTATATACCTGGGAAGCACTTTTGAATTGCAGTCGACTGCTTGATTTGTTTTTTGCCAGTCGGATTTAAACAACAAGTACTAGTTATTATCACACTACCACTGTACATTCGTAGCTCTGGGTTGGGTTGTGTTTATATATATATATATATATATATATATATATATATATATATATATATATATATATATACATATTATAAAGCTCGCCAAAGTAAATAAACTTTACTTGCGCTATAAGGTAAACACTAAAGTGTTAAATATGCAATTGTAATGTAACAAGTACACAAGGACAATCAAAGTAACATTCAGCTACACTGGGCAGATTATGCAAAGAAAAATCTGGTCTGCAGGTAACTAAACTTCCTGACTGTCTACTACTAAGGAATACTGGACCTGACAGACTTTTCATAGACATATCAGGAATTTCTCCAAAGCAAACACAAGACAGAACAAACATATTTTTTACATTACTGTTCATCAGATGTGCCCTAAGACTTCATTGCATCATTTTATGCAGAAGGAAACATTACATCAGGTTTTCTTGCTTTGCTTTCCCTCAGGAAAAGTAACTAAATCAGTTCTGCCACTTGTAAAGGACAAAGGCTTACTTACATCTGTACAGAAATGAAAGAAAGTATGAATGCAAAGTATGCCAGGATTTTAAAGTCTGCTTTCTTTCCACAACTCTACTTATTTGAAGCAGATTGCGATTACATCTTATGACTTCTTAGCATTAGCAAAGGAGATGTAAACTCTTTATGAAATTGCACTCAGAACATTTTATGTCCTACACGTCCTTCTGTATTCAAAAAGAGAAAAGGTCACATTAAAAAAAAAAAGAAGAAGAAAAAATGTGTAACATTTTTTAAATGAACATTTTCTTAGCCTGACATCAACCCTAGCATCATAAGACGTACCATGTTTTAGGACGGAAGACTTGATAGAGACATCAAGGAAGGGCTCTTCTTCAATGGCTTTCTTAAAGAAATTATTTTTGACATGCTGTAATGCAGTTACTGCCTTCCCTCTGGAGTACGTGTGAGGGAACTGCATTCCTCCTGACTGAGCTCATGCTGGAAGTTCCATTGCCGATAAAACTATGCAACCGCTGTTTAGATTTTTAAGTACGAAATTGTTAGACTTCAGTAAATCTTTTAACTACCTGTAGTGATCGGTGTAGATAAGATATTAGAATTAATTCTGTGTAATCTGCTTAAACCCATTTATTTTGTATTCCCCTTTGCAATTGAAATGCTGTTATAGATTTGATTTTAGTCAAGTTGCTGAAGTTTATTTTAAGCTAAGAATTTTAGCATTCAACTTTAACTTCTTGTGTTTTTTTTTTTTTTTTTACTTTAACAGTATGCATAACTGGTGGCTTTAGCTTTTTGCATGTTACTGCCCAAGTTTATTTATTTATTTATTTACATTTGTTGACCGGGCTAGTCTAGCTGGATACATGTCCTTTTTCAGTAGAGGCCCGGGGAGAAAAGCTCCCACAATTAACAGAAGTATCACACTACAATTAGATACAAGAAATTACATAATTATAAAAATGAAACAATACAATATCTAAATATACATGCTGATAATTTGGGAAACATTTGTTGGGTTGGTCATATGACTTGGATACATGTGGAGATAGTAAAATACTAGAAGGAACTTGAGAGGAAGAAGAGATTTAGGAACTGAGAGACCTATAGGAATTAATCTGGGTTGGAACATGGGCATAACCAGTGAGACTTAAGTGATTCTCTGAGATTAGTTTTGAATAGGTTGAGTGAAGTCATAAGCCTGAGGTTGTTGGGAAGGGAATTCCATTGCTTTCCAATGGAATTAGCATAAAGGGCATCACCAGCTATGTTATTAGATTTGATGGTTAGTACCTGAATACTGTTTGCGGATCGAAGGCTACTTAAGTTGGTGTAGGGGGTCAGGATTTTGCTCAGTGAGGGGGTGCTCTCTGGATGATTAATTATTTTGAATGCTTCGGAGAGTTGGTTTAATTTAAGAAGACTGGGCAATTCCAACCAGCCAAGTTTCTTGAGGTTGAGGCAATGGTGTGTACGATAGGGTGTACCGGTTACGAATCTTGCAATATGATGGTAGGTAGTAGAGAGGTTATTGAGCTCACGTTTGTTGAGGAATGAAAGTATCGGTGAGGCATATAGTAGGGTGGAAAGGAGGTGGGTACGAGCAATGGTTAATTTAGCATGAGGAGTAAGAAAGTTCTTGATTCTATACATAGAGCCTAGTTTCTTGTTAACTGACTTAATGGTTTGGGCAATGTGCATGTTGAATTTAAGCTTGTGGTCAATGGTGACACCTAATAGTTTGGTGTAGGAGACAGGCTCAATGATGGTGCCATTTAAGGATTCCACAAAAAAGGTCCTGGGATTATCTAGTGGGTGTTCTTGTGCTAGGGGAGTGATAGACATGGGGAAAAATAGAAGTAACTTGGTTTTAGTCGGGTTGAGTATAAGTTTCCGGTCGGAGAACCATTTTTCAACTTTGGCAAAACATTGTTGGGTGGCTGCTTGGAGATTCTGGAGAGACGGGTCGGAGCAGATCAGGGTAGAGTCATCTGCATATTGAATGCAGGTGGCTCTGGGGATGACTGTGTGAAGATCATTTATGAAAACAGAGAATAGGAGGGGACCAAGTATGGAGCCCTGTGGAACACCAATGTTGTTTGATAGCAGGTGAGATAGACTATTTTGCCATTGGACTGCTTGTTGCCTGTCAGTGAGGTAGTCCTTAAACCAGCTTAGGGCTAGGTTGTCAAGATATAGGGTTTGTAGTGTGTGTAGTAATAGCTGATGGTTAACCATATCGAAAGCTTTCGATAGGTCAAGAAAGAGAGCGGCAGATGATTGTTTTTGTTGCGGTTGCTATTGATTGTGTCAACAAAGGAGAGGAGGGCAGTGGTTGTACTGTGATGTGAGTGGAAGCCATGCTGGGTAATAGACAGCAGATTATTGATGGTAAGGTAGTGTAGGAGTTGTTTGTGAACACACCGTTCCATGATTTTAGCTATTGGAGACAATATTGCGATGGGTCTATAGTTAGATGTTTCTGTGGAGGAGCCACCTTTATGAAGTGGAATGATGTATGCAATTTTCCAAATGGGGGGGATGGAGGCCTCAGTTATAGATCTATTAATCAGGATTGATATGGGATAGGCTATGACATCAGACGCTAATTATAGGTATTCCACTGGGCGGTGATCGGCCGCTAGAGTGGACGCTTTCAGTTTTTTTAATAGGGTACGAATATAGGAGGTAGATACTGGTTGTAAGTTAAAGGAAAGAGGAGGTGTGTCAGCAGGAAGAGTTAAGGAGGGGGGAGAAGTAGGTAGATGATTGGCTAGGGACTGGATGGTCTCAGTAAAAAAAGTGTTAAAAGTGTTGGCTACTACATCTGGTGCTTGACCAGTGAGTTTCTCCGGGGTTGGGGTAGTAGATTTCCCAGGATGGAGGAGGTTAATGCTAAAGTTTCAAGTTAGTGCTAGCTTACAAATATCTGATGGATGGCTTACTTTAAGGCAAACAGTAATGGTGTAGTTGGTATGCTACAAAAATCTGGCTGGAAACTGCATTACCATAAAGAGATGGAAGAGGTGCCGGTATTTGAGAGATATGTTTAACCTCTCCTTGAAAACATTGTTGTGTGTTTGTGTGAAAAATTATCTTTATTCATGATTCATTTACTGTTGGTAAGACTGCACTGGAAAGCATCTATCTCAGTCTGAGATGGCTAAAATCTTGAAGAGTAAGTAATTGTAACTCTGATCTGCAGTTGTATAATGTAAAGCCTATTTAGATATGGCAGGTAGTTGCTATTACCCAATGCAACAGTGCACATTTATCATATAAACCTAAGGCCAGATGTTCCTCATATATTACTTGTCAGTCTACAGTGGAGATAGTGAAGACATAGGTGTAATCATCACATATTAAGTGGGGTGAGCAGTAGGCATGACTATATGTCCATTTAACATATCACATATTAAATTGTTGTCAGCAATATGGATTTGAAGGACATACCATAACATTATTAAACAAAAATTGTGGAGCTGAGAGAGAGAGAGAGAGAGAGAGTATGTGTGTGTCTGTGTCTGTGTGTATTTATGTTTTTGTACATGTAGCTATATATGAAAGTACTTTCATGTGTGTGTCTGCCCATGAGTATGTGTGCATATATGTGTGTGTGTGTGTGTGTGTGTGTGTGTGTGTGTGTGTGTGTGTGTGTGTGTGTATGTGTGAGTGTGTGTGTGTGTGTGTGTGTGTGTGTGTGTGTGTGTGTGTGTGTTCATGCTCATGGATATGTTTATATTCGTGTGTGTTTATCTAGCTATATGTGTATGGGTATAACTTTTAAATAAGGTGGGTGTGGTAGCTCATTGGTTTGAAATGTGTCATATTGGTCTTGGAGCAGTGAGAGAGGAAAGTGAATGGACACATTATTGGGCAGGTATTAGGAGGAGAGGTGTAATTAAATAAATTAATCTCATTGATATGCCTGGCCAAAAGTTTCAAGTTAATTTAAGAATCATTTTCTGTCTGCTTTCTTTATGTTTTATATTTTTGTTATTTCACTCTGTAGTTTTTGCTCTTGTTTGCATTGTTTCTATATGCTATCATAACTCTCAACCTCTTAAGAGGCTAACGTGGAACACAGAGCCTAACAATGTGTGACAAACAGCCAAAATGTGGAACACGCTATTTTCACACTGCACAAAAGTATACCTTTTCCATGGTGCCTGGTTGAGTGGACTTTCAAACAAAAGCATGAAGTTCAGGTACACAGCCAAAAATTAACACTGTACATTCCTAAAATTTTATAAAAACATAAGACTATTTTATACTGTACAAAACCATAAATAACCAAATACAAAACAGTACTTCTATAGAGTATCAAGGTAAAACTGTCCATTAATACCATTTCTTACGATATTACATTGCTCTAAATGTTTGCTAAACACTATCCCACTATAACCTTTCAATCTGGCGTGAATGACTTTACATACTATTATGGACTCACTACAATCCTCACTAATTTACCAAGGAAAAGCTTACTTTTCTGAGCAGACCTCCCCTCACCAAAAAAAAAAAAACAATAAATAAAAATAAATAAAAATAAAAAATAAGCATCTTTCTAATCCTAACCTTTACCAACGGAGCCAAAAGCCAAATGAAGTCAGAGACTTACCTCTGTACAGTTATGTCAAGCAGCTCCATCAGAAACCACACTGAGCTCCAGAAGATAAAAAAAAAAAAAAACAAGGTAGGCAGCTCTAAAGTCCAGTAACTGTGACACAAAACAAAGGGAAGGCAAGCAAAGTCCACAAAACCTCCAAACCAGCCCAGCAGAAGTGCCACCATCCCGACGTCTGAAGTATACTGATTAAATCTCATACCTTAAGGTTAAGATGGAATTAGAAGTGGTGTATATTACTTTTTTGTTTCTGTTTTTATGTGGGTTTGAGGACCAGGAAGTTGTCTAAAAGGAAAAAGGACACGACTACACTATTAAAAGCAAGCAAATAAACAAATAAATACAATTAATAAAATAAATAATAACAAGAGTGTTACTAATACTTTATATAAACATACCATACTTTTTTCAGTGTAATACGTTTTATTGTTGTGTCTTGGATCATGAACCCTTAGATGTGAGAGGAGGCAGTTTTAAAATTAAACATACTGGCAACTTCAGACTGCTGCTCTGAAGGTTTTAATATTAATGAAACTAGCAGCATTAATTATTTTCTCAGAGCACAGAGACTAAAAAATAAAATGTGTGCTTTTAATTTTGTGAGTTTGTATACTGTGATTTAATTGTGTCATGTGACTGTACCATGTGTAAGTTGTGTCTATTTAAAGTATTTTTTTGGTTAGCTTATACTGAGAACATCCAGTGTATTTTATAGGACAAAAATGCTAAATTTACAATAAATCCTTCTTTGTCACATTTTCCAGTGTTCTTTTGCTTTAATTGAAATAAAAAATATACACAGTGACGATACAAAACATTATTGATTAGCTATTGGTAAAAACAACATTAATTTCTGTTGTAAATGCCAAATGTATTTTGAGAGCAGGCAAAAGTCTGGTGACCAGCCATAGCTACAGCAGAGAAATTCAGACTGCAAGAACAGCTCTTGCCACATTCTAAGATATAGGAAAACAGCAGAAGATGAGAAAGAGGTGCAGTGTAACCACATATCTATATGGATGATGTTAAGTGATCAATAGTTCATTACACTGCTATGCTACTAACCATAGTTATCATAATGGTTTGTTCAAAAGCCTCAGAGCAGATTTCTGAAGTGTTCAACAATCAACTTTGGCAAATATAGAGTGTGCTAACTGGATGTAGCAGCCTGGTGGGCAGAGAATCATAAACCACTAACAAAACATAAGAAATTATGGAAAAATAGCAAAATGATATTCCTGCAGAACAAAATACTGAAATTAGAACTATGAAATGATGAAAAGTTATTAAAAGAAGTTAGAGCTGCATTCACAAAGTTCCTCCTGTTGTACAGGATTTCAATCCATCAGCCTTCATTTCAATGTCTCAGTGTTTATAATAAGCCCCACACCATATATGACATCATTACAGACTTTCCTCCATGAGGGCAGAGTCCAGTGTACCCTACCATCATCTCATATATCTCATTTTCTTTTAAACATGGCTACACTGTCTGCCTGTTTAATTTCCAGTGATATTGAATTCTGCCTTAGTGCAGCTCTTGTCTGAAAAAAAATATCCTAACTATTTTGGATTTTATCCTTCAATAATCAATTAGTTTATTGTTTGTTGCATCCTTATCTTGTTGTAAAAAGAAATTTAACAACCAATCAATTTCTTCATATTTCAAACTTTTAAATACCCAAATGAAGTCTGATCTTATGTGATGATTAAAGAGAATAACTTGATTTTCCTATGTTTCTCTTCATACATTAAGTTACATGCTTCATTGATGTTTTTAGTAAACTATTCCTGCAGTTTTTCTAACCTATTAACAATAACCATGGAATACATAGACAAACCAGTACCATATTCCACTGGAGGTCTTATAACAATGTTGTAAGTAGGCATCAATACAGAGGCATTCCATGGAAATACAATTCCTAATAATATTCTATTTACATATTTCTAAATGTTTTTATTCAACTGTACCTCAAAATTAAAATTATCACCAATAATTATACTTAAATCTCCAAACAACTTACATTTCTCAATAATAGTGCTATTTATGCTTTAAGGATAACCTTACATTATGTTTTCTTAGATCATGCATAATTTTTGTATTTGGTTTCATTTAATTCTGCTCATACAAAAATAATATCTAAATATTTTTGAATCTCAAATTGATCACCTACTGAGATAGCGGTATCTGCAATGTTAACATCATCTGCAGATTTCCTAGCATGACATTTGCCTACTGCATGGCCATGTGCAAGTCATTTAACCAGACAGTGCTTTGGGGCAATTAGAAATCTGTGCCAGGCTCCTTAATGGTATTCTGGACTACATGCCTAGTAACTACTTTTGAACCTATAAAGACCTATAAATCTGAGGCTGTGGTTATTGATCTGAATTAGACTTGAAACTTGTCTAGCAAAGTATACATGAAATGATCAGCTTTCGTCAGAATACATTCAGCTTTTTAGTTTTGGGGATTTCGCTTTATAATCAAGCTTATTTCAGAACTAAACAATGTTAAGAAATTGTAGCTAAATCATAAATTATTATTCATATACCCATATTTCCTTTATTTACATATGGACTGCACAGTAAAGATACATATAACAGGTTATGGCTATAGATTTTTTGAGCACATAGGGCCAGAAATATGACACAGTAGTCAAATCTAATTCTTTTTAGCTGTCAAGTAATTATAAACATCATAGTGACCTCCAAGATAAAATGTGTAGGTACCTTTAGAGATCAGGACAACATTAACCATTAATAGGAGAGGCACACTCAGTGAGTAACAAACTAGGACTATTCTCTTAACTAGGTAAGCCACTGATATGACTCTCAGTCTTAAGTAGATGACTCATCTTACCACAAGTACTCAATAGATCAATAAGTAGCGTATATCGATTAATGCCCTTAATAAGAATCTGGCAGATAGTCAGGGTAATGAACTTGTTGGATAATAACTTTACTTTTTGGTCTGTACCAAAAGCCACAATTGTTGTTTTTCTTACATTCAGATTGAACTGAGTAATTATAAACCATTTGCAGAGAGCTGAGAAGTTGTTTTGTAGATCATCTGCCCAAACAGATGTCTAAGCAGTGCTGGAGAAGGGCTCCTCAGCACTCTGCAAATGGCTTACAACTAATTAACTTACTGTAAACTTGAATTCAACAGTAATCATGTATTTTAGTACACATCAAAAGCCAACAATATCCTCTCCATTAATCATTCTCACACCCAACAAGGTACCTACAATAGTGAACAAGTACAAATATCTAGCATTAACTCTAGATCTAACTCTATGATTCAAAAGTCAAACCAACTCAGTTGTTTCAAAATTTTTGACTCATCTGAAAGTTGCTTACTCCAACTACCTAATAAAGGAAGCTAGTCAATCTCCATCAAAGAATGTCTTTATTCACCTATCACACATTCATTATACAAACAACATTCAAACAATGATTCATTTTATCTGTAGATTTATCAGTGCCTCTCCCCAACTGGAACATCATTGCATCACTGTACAAAAAGCCAGCTGATAAACAGTAGCAGCTTTGTCCTTCCTTCTGTTATCTACTCTTAACCTTTAAGTAACTGAATATCAGATTCTGACCCTTTCCTAAAACACGTTTCAAATAAAGTTTTCCCCATATTCTCTTAGGACTTGCGAGAATAATGCTATGGGTCTAATAAAAAAATTCTTTTTGGAATCACTGCTGCAGAAAAAAAGTTTTAGCAAAATTATACCTTCTTGAAACCACCTCCACAGAGAACTCAGCCAAATTATGGAATACTTACCTTTCAAGAAAAAAAGGATGAACATCTTAAAGATATGTACAAATGTTTCTGCTTCCTGGGCAAAGGATAACACTTTGCAGCAATACTTTCCCCCAGACAAACACTCTACCCTGGTATTCTAACTAAGCAGAAGGACTTAAGTGCATAAGAGCCAAGCATCACCATTGAAAGCACATAAATAGTTTTAACCCCTCTCTAAATTAATTATAAAGACACACTTTACTACTAATATCCTTAAATATAACCTCCTCCTGTACTTGTCAACTGTTCTGCTAATAGGTACACTGTTCTAAAAATGAAATAACAAAATTATGGCAGAGTCTTACACTTGTCCAAATGTACGGTTGACTGCTACTTGGGTTGTCACATGTATTTAAATTCATACAGCAAATACTACACCAAAATATAGATAGTAATTATTAGTCATAGGAAAATGCCTTTGAAGGGGAAAATAATGAAATAAGTACTACTCTTTGCATCTATGGTCATCATTTGAAGTATATTTGTTTAATTCTATGTAAGCTCTGAAACAATACTCCCACACATTGATATAATCCTCATGCTGGAATGTGTCATATTGAATCAGTATGTGCATAGTTTTATTTGTGTAACTCTATAGCAAAAGCTCACTGATATTGATATTATAATGTATTGTGTTATAAAATACATACTTAGACACTTGTAGCTGAAAGGGGTCCTAGGATCAGTTCATTTATCCAGTAAACAAAGAATGAATGAGTAGAAAAATGAAGAAATAGTAAGCTGTCAATAAATAGCCAAAACAAATAAATAATACCCAAGACAGACTCATTTTTCTGTACTCAGTAATCTAACCAGCATGAGAAAATGTACTCTACTATGAGGTCCAGAGTTAACATCGTTAAACTCCACAGGTGTTGGTTTGTTGAGGATGTAATAGAATTGTTTCCAGTTCTGTAACATGTGTAACTTGATGATCTAGAAAGTAGGCAGATGAAGGTCTTAGAGCTCAGAATTTCACAAAAAGGCATGACATCTTCCTATAGTTTGAAAGTGGATGACTGAGAGAATTTGCATTTGACTACCCAAACTAAGTTGTAAACACAACACTTACTGATTAGTTTTGTAAGATAATATTAAGTGGGATAATTGCATTACTTGCCTTTAGAAAAAAAAGAACAGGAAAGGAGGCTGAGAGGGGGTAAGAGAATAAATGCTGCCCCTCACACCTGCATATAGTCTTTTGACTTTTTGAAGAGTATGAATAGAGGATATAGTCTTTTTTTTCTGTTCATCTATTCTAATTTTAGTAGTAAAGATAATTCTGTATGTAGCAATTCTTGTTCACTCAGAGCTGTAGGCTATATGCACCCACACAGCATAAAAAAGCTTGTCACTTTAGTAATCTTTCCAGATGAAAAATGTAGCTGAACCTTAACAATATATTATGATACAACATTTGGAACTAGCATGACATAAATGAACCACATAAACAAATCTTTACATTTATCAGGATTTGGATTAATTTAAATCAGACATTTTGAGTATAAAAACTATGGTTCTGCTATCTGAAGGATTTCTATCTCTTAAAATGTAAGTAGGACTGCACTCATCCTATCAGGGCATAAGGACTTTGAATTTACAATTACCAGTTGGTTGGTCAGTTGTGATATTTGCTTAATTGATAGTTTAATGTCTTGAATAAAACAACTCTTATGCAATTTTGGGCTTGTCTGTCTAGTCTCAGAGGAGTAAGCTGTTTTTATTAAAGAGTATGCTCTGTGAAATTGACATGATACAGAAACAGAATAAAATATGACTAACTGTAAAATCTTTTAATTTCTAAATGAAATTTGCCTGAATCATCACTTGCGTTCCTCCCAAATTCCTTCTCTTTTGCCAAGTTTAAACAAAAGAAAAATAAAAGGGAGACATAAGAGTAGATGCTGTGTACACATTAGTTCTAATGGATGTTTATCAGACCATCACTGACTGTGAAAATATGTTTTTCAGTAACACTACTGCAGGAGAAACTCCTCTTTTTGAAAGTGAAGCTGACTACAATAAGTAACAGAATACAGGAAACAATGTCCTCTGTATGGGGGTGTGGGTAACTTCACCTCCATAAAAATAAAAGTTCTGAATTCAACTGTGCTTTGAACTTTGGATTTCTGTTCACATGTGGAATTTAAACTCCTGTCACTCATATTCATGACATGAAAACAATAACTTCATGAAATATTAAACAAAGTTGCACTGAGTAAGAAAAAAGGACTGTAAAATACCATAAGAAAACTATTGTTTACACCAATAGACTGCAGTGACTGGCGTTCCGATGCACTTAAATACACAACAGGGATACCGTAACGTTAAAACATTTTTGTTGGTAACAACACTGAAATGTATTATATTCTGATAATGCACCCATATTCTTGTATATGCTCTTAAAAATGTACATCTATCTACATGTATAGATCTGTAATATCTGTATCTATATCTCAAACTATTTCTATATCTATGGGTATGAAGTTTGCATACTTGTACAAAAACATAAAAACAACTCATTAAAATAAGGGTCTACTTCATAACGTTGAAGACCCACATACTCAAATTACATAACATCAAGATGATAATAGCAAAACCCATTTACTTGAAATCTGAAAATAAAAACCAGAACATCTAAGTTTTCAACCTACCACAAGTCCGGTCTTCACGTAATGAATGAAACACTTCTCCATTTAAATACAGCCTACAGTAAATAAGTATCAGCAGTTTTGCAGGGGGGCAAGCCCCCTTGCATCCCCCACACCCAATCTAACTTATACATACCAACTCCGAGATCACACTACAGTGAGAAAAGGGTACATTTCCTGTTCCTCACTGTACTGCGATCTTCATTTCAAACCACTGAGACATATTTAGTTTAAGCTGTATTTAAATGGAGCAGTGTTCTTTTATGTGAAAACTGGACTTGTGGTAGCTTAAACAGTTTGATGCTCCAGGTTCTGTTATTTTAAGATTTCAAGTAAACGGGTTTTCACTATTATCATCTCGATGTTATGTAATTCGAGTATGTGAGTCTTCGATGTTATGAAGTAGACCCTTAAGACAACCTAAGGGGAGACAGAGACACACATAACATCCATAATTGCTGACAATACTATCATAAAAATAAATGGTGTTAGAAAATATTAAGTAAACTTGATATGAAATATGGATACCACCAACATGGGGCCCATCTAAAAAGAAAAGTATAAGAATGTTCTCTATAAACCGAGGCCAGATGTTAATTAGCAGCTAAGCAGAGATTTGCTGAATTTCAAACACATAATGTTCAATTGCATCAGAATTTTGAATCAGCAAAAGTGATAAAACAACATATTAAAATAAAAATGTGAAATAATAATGTAGGGTCATTGCAGGGAAACATGGATGCATTCTGTACCTCCGTGAGCTGTTTTCCTCTAACTAGATATACTAACTCATATGTTGTTCTTCCTTCAGGAAACACTTGATTGTGTTTTAAAATTATGTGTTCTCTTTACATAATTGTACAGCAACCTCAGAGTAGGTGTACTCGGTTAACAGGGAGAAGAGGATTGGAGGAATATCCCAGTGTTATGAAAATGAAGGGTGAGTGAATCCCCCCCCCCCACAGAAAAAGTTTCTATTAATACTTTAGCCCTCCAGGGACAGTGTATTATTCTCCATTTCAGCAGTATGCTTAGCTGAGTGACATGTTTTACATTATACATTTTTAAGCAATTGATTCTGTATGGAGAAGATATGAATTCATGTCTTGGAACTGCCATTTTAACACATAGTTTAAATAAGATTTTAAATAAGGCATGCTTTATTTTCGAGTCTTATTTTGTATAACCATGATTACATAATTTCCAGTTAATTTACCAAGGTCTTTGTGCCTTACTGTATAGTGAAATTAGTTGTATTTTGAAAATGTAAAAGCCAATTATCGACAGTGGCAAAAGTAATGCAACTATCATGGAAATAATGCTAAAACAACTTGGTGCCTTCTATTCACTCTGATCACTTCAATACAGATTTAAACTTCTTGTATGTCACTATTGGCAATGTTTGATATTTTTTTGTTTTCAGCACTATGCACTTTGTTATTACACTGTTTCGTGTTATTTCATGAACTCCATGAGAAGGTATAACAGACTTACGTGTAGTGCAAACTCTGCTCCTGAATTATTAGAGATCATATTATTAGGTCATTGACAAATGTCTGAATTACACACTAGCTAACACTTGTGCTGTTGGACCTAACAGAAGTATGATTTTCACTGATATCCCATTCATCACATTAGCAAGGTACCTCTCAGACTCTCACACACACACACACACACACACACACACACACACACACACACACACACACACACACACACACACACTCATTCAGTTTCATTCATGGTACTATGGGCATGCACATACAGTCCACACATATACTCTCTAACTCACCTCCCACCCCCTATGTCTTCAATGAGCTTACCTGCACCACAAATGCTTCTAAAGGAGTGAAATGACGACAGTTGTATTTTGATGGCATTCATTTTTCCACCAACAGTGGATGTTTATACCATCACTCCAGCAGTATAAATTGAGAGCTGCTGGCATTTATCATGGAGTTTATATGGCTAATTAGCATTAGCCATGCCTCCAACTTCTGTATTAGCAAGCAGCTATCCCAGTGGAACCTCCCTCCATGCTCAGGCTCTCGGTGGTGAGAAACCTGAGCAGTTGGGTTCTGCAAGAATCAGAAAGGTTTATGCTGAGTGGGAAAATGGGCATGTTAAGGTTTCTGTTTACAAAACGACTTTCTAAATCCCAAGCTAGTGTTTTTTATTCATTAACATGGTATTACAATGTGGGTAGGTAAACATTTTAGTAAATGTTTTTACACTTCAGTGCAAGATACATATTGAGTCACATTACTTAATTTAGAAAACAATAAAAAAACAAAAAAACAAACACCAGCTCATAATACTGACTGCACTGTTATGCCCTAAAGGTATTTGAATACTGACTTTATCTAAGCAATAAATAAAACTAAAACAATCCAGTGCTGTGGCATAGAAGGATAAAGCCCTGACTATGACCCAGGTGATCCAGGTTCGATTAGCAGAGCGCGCATCTGTGAAGTTGGGAAGTGAAGGATGAGCAAGTCTTTCTTTTAGGAAGGTTCCATTCTTGCATGCTCCTTGCAATTTATGTCTGTCGAAAGACAGAATAATCTAAAGTGAGAACAGGTAAGGGACCTTGGTTTAATATCTGTAAAGGAGGATGAGTGATACACCAGCGTGTTCCCATTGCATGACTGCCCTCTGACACTGCAGGTATGCACTAAGGAATGTGTGAGTTAGGATAGAATACGGAATACTCCAGGAAGCAATACAATGCTGCATCATGTAGCCTTGCTCTCTATACTGGCCTCAAAAAGAAGCAAAGTAGATCCAGGGGAGTAACAGAAGCTCCCTGTAGACCCAGTGGGTGAGGAGAGGTGATAATGGCAGCCAATGGTCAGCTGATGGTGGCAAAAATAAAAACAAATAAAACTAAAACATCACAACATGTTTTTGCATGTTGTCTTCTATATCTACCAACATGCAGGTTTTATCCTAATGTTCTTGGTGACTTAATATAGTAATGCTGAGACTACGCAACCTGCAGTAACAAACATTTCGTTTTCTTAAGTTTGAGCTGCCTGTGCTTGAAGACATTATCCACACACATATACAGCTTTGTCAACAAACCATCAAAAATAAACTGGATTATCAACAGTCTGCCTGATCACTAAAATAAGAATGATTCATTGGATGTCCAGAAAACGAATCCTCAGTTTCTTGACATACTAGAATATGGCCAAATGAGACCGGAGCAAGACAAATCACTGCAACAGGTCCTGGAGTGATTAAGGCATAGTAGCTTGGTATTAAACAGGGATATGAATTTGACAAATATGTTCCATTTTTTTTTAGTAGAAGAGATGGACACTATTCCTAGATATCAAAATCACCTTTAAACCAAACGAATTGCCACTCATATCTAGTTATAGAACATGTTCCATGTCCCCTTTTGAGTATGATAGCGACCTTAGCAAAAATACTCATTAAACCTAACAGCTTTCTACTTGGGAAATGTGACTATCCTTTAATGAGGTGGCAGATCTACATGTCCAATGCTTCCTTGACATTATAAATGACAACTCAGATTGTACAAATACTTAACCATCCTACTGATGACCCCAATGCCATTGATCCTGTCCTCATAATATTGTTACTTCTGGTACAGCTCTTTTATGTATCATCTTCTCTCATTAAAGGAGAGCATAAATTTGTGAACTTTTCCTTTAATTCATTAGAGCCTTCTGGCAGTCAAGTAATAAGGTGCACACAATCAAAGAAAGTTTAAATGTTTGAAAAGCATTTTTCAAAAGATAATATAGATGAGCTTTTTAAAAAATGTTCAGTTAATTGAACGTCTCAATCGCACCACTGAATATCACAATGTCAGTATCAGAATTAACACTATTGAAAAGACTATGTGTGGTCGGATGGCATGACTTAGACAGGGTGGATCACATAACTGGTGACAAATGAGTAAAGCAGTAAACAACACAATCAGCGCTGTAGGTGTAAATAAGTTAAAAAGTACAGTTATGTAAAATCTTACCATAACAGTACATGTCCTTTCCTTCACTGTTTCAGTATTCTTTATGTTTGGAATTCCCTGACATTGGAAATCTGACATCCGGCCAGTATATCAGAGTGTGCAGTTGCTTTAAGGTATGCTGAATGTCATACATATGCTCCTCACATAGAGTAAGGTCCTCTGAACTGACTGCCCCAGTAGGAACAGCAGTCCAAGGAAATGCAGGAGGTAACCGGTATATTCAGGAAGTTTGGAGGGAGGAAATCACTACTACAACAGTAAAGGAAAGAATATCTGCTGTTATGGTAAGATTTTACACAACTGTACTATGTCCTTACATTCACTGCTGCAGTATGATTTACATTTTGGAGAGTACCAAAGCTCAGGAAGAAACTTGGGAGGAGGAAGGAGCAATAGACCCCTCTAGGAAGCCATGAAGAATGGCCCTAGCAAAACCCGCCCTGGCTCTGGAGATATCATCCATCTTATAGTGCTTGGTAAAAATATACACAGAAGTCCATGTAGCTGCTTCAAAAATATAATTATTACCTAAGCCCTTAAAATAGCACCAGAAAAAGCCACAACTCTATTAGAATGAGCCTTTACCCAAGAAGGAATGCTCTTACCATAAAACGTATAACAAAAAGAAATAGTTGTTGAAATCCAAGAAGAAATAGTTTGCTTAGATACAGCTAATCCTAAGGACCTAGGATGAAAACAAACAAACAACTGATCAGATTTTATAATAGCCTTAGTCTTATCCAAATAAAATATGAGTTGGCTATGCACTTCCAAAGTATGCAGCACCCTCTCACTATCAGATTGTGGAGAGGGGGAAAAATAGGCAAATGAACAGACTGATTAAGTGACAACTCATTAACCACCTTAGGCATAAAAGGAGGATTAATATGCAAGGACACCCTATATGAAATATCAAAAAGGAGGACAAGCCATAAGGGCTTGAAGTTCAGACACCTGTCTGGCAGAAGTGATGGCCAACAAAAGAACAGTCTTCCAAGAACAATGTTGCAAACAAGCTGTAGCAGCTGGCTCAAAAGGAGCCTGAGTCAAATTCTCCAAAACAAAATTAAGATCACAGGAAAGATGAACAGGCTTTCTGGGAGGTCTCATATGAAGGACACCTTTAAATAACTGTTTAGCTTCAAATCTAGAAGTCAAAGGAGGAGATAAAAGCTGACAAGCAGACAGAGATGATAAGTGGGCCTTAATAGAAAATAGGCCTGACCAACATTGAGCAACTCGCACAGATAAGAGAGAACCAAAGGAGCATTCACAGTAAGTGGGTCCAGGTTACGAGAAAGACACCAAATAGAAAACCTCTTCCATTTGGATAAGTAGGATTTCCTAATTAAGGGTTTCCTGGCCTCCTGGAGGACCTTCAGCATGTCTTCAGAAAAAAAAGGTGTCTATGTGGAATCAAAATCCACCCACAGTGTCAGTTGAAGAGTGGACCGGTGTGGATTGATAAGAGATCCCTTGTCTTATGTGAGTAGATCCACTCTTTCAGGTAACTTATGATGATTGCCCTTGGCTAAATGCAAAAGTAGAGGGAACTGATGCTGTCGTGGCCAACAGGGAATCACCAACAAGATTTTAGCAACATCCTGTCAAATTCTGAACAGGACTTTTGGAATTCCAAGAAAAGGATAAGGCATCTACCTTCCATATCAAAGGACCTGGGACTCTGGTGCAAAATAGTGGTAGTTGTCTGTTCAGAGGGGAGAAATAGATCTACTTGTGGAATACCCCAATGGTGGACAATGTCCAGAAACGCATTCCTATGCAACATCAATTCATGGGACTGAGTTAAGGACCTGCTCAGAGTGTCTGCCACAATGTTTTGACTTGAAGGGATGTACACTGCCTGGAGAGTCACTTGATACTTGACAGCATGATCCCAAACCAGGAGTGCCATCCTGCAAAGAAGGTAAGATATTGTTCCTCCCTGTTTGTTTATATACCACACCATTGTGGTATTGTCTGCGAATACCTTGAGAGGCCCCAGAGAGAAAAGAGGATGAAAGACCTGAAGAGCCTGGTTTAAAGCAGCAGAAAGCACCCTTGTCTCCCCTGTACCTTTAGGGAGACAAATGCTGCTCTCCATCACATGTCTGAAGCATCTAGGAACAATTCCTGAGAGGAAAGAGGGGGATGAAAAGGGAGCCCTGGATTTAAAGACAACTGCTGAATCCACCAGTGAAGCTGCTTCTTGAGACAAGGAAGAAGAGGAACTACAAAGTCTAGAGGATGTGCATGTTGAAGCCAAACTGACTTCAGAAACCACTGAAACTTTCTCATATGAAGTTTGGCCATAGGGAGCATAGGAATTGTGGATACCATAAAACTCCAAACTCTCAGAAACTCCCTGGCTGTAACGGAGTCCAGAGGAAAAAGAGTTTGAAAGAAGGAGATGAGAGCTAAGGCCTTTGGAGGAGACAGGGATGCCAGCATAGGCAGCATCTGAATCCTGCAACCCAAAAAGAAATGATCCTGAGAAGGAGTCAGAGAAGACTTTTTGAAATTTATTTTGAACCCCAGGCTCTGAAGAAGGCAGATGGGAAAATCTCTGCAGAAGATACCTAAATCAACAGGTTGCCCAGCTAAGGAAATATTTGAATCCCTTGAAGCCTGCAAAAAGGAATCACAGGAGTGAGACATTTGGTGAATACCCTTGGGGCAGTGGAAAGGCCAAAGGGCAAAGCAGAGAACTGAAAATGCCAGTTAGCAACAAAGAAACACAACAAATCCCTGTAAACAGGATGGATCGGAATATGAAGATAAGCATCCTTGAGATCCAAGGACACAATACAGGTTTGAGGGAATAAAAGAGGAAACAGAATCTGAAAGAACAACATCCAAAAGGTGGACACCTTCAGAAAAGAATTTAGATGAGAGAGGTCTAGAATTGTTCTCAAAGTACCCTCTTTTCTGGGCACTAGAAATATTCTTGAGTAAAACCCCTTCCCCCTTTGAGACATAGGCACCGCTTGAATAATACCCTGAGACAAAAGATCTCAAAGAACATATGGGAAAAAAATGAAGATGTTCCTAAGGAGGCTGAGGAATACCCATAAAAGGGGAATGGGATTTCCATACCATAAAGTACCCCTGTCGAATAATGGACAGAACCCAGGAATCCTGAATAATCTGAAGCCAAACAGGAAGCAAAAGCGAAAGTCAAAGAGAAAGAGGAATGTGGCTAGGAAGAGACGGATAGTCATAAAGCACCTGGTTTATCAGGAAAGGAAGGCTTCTGAGTCCCTGAACTCTGACTGACCTTAGCAGGAGGAGCCCACTTGCCACTCTTTTTACCATTAGTAGAAGGGCAGGATGGCCTACAAATAAAGGCCAGCTTATTGGGGTATTTCCTCTGGGATAATAGGCACAGGAGAAAGTAACACATGTTTAAGCTCCTGTAAGGCCTTCCCCTTAGCCTGAAGGTTAATCCTAAACAAAAGTTTATTATCAAGAAGAGCATCCATCAACTTAGCTTTAATACCATCAGGTAAAGGTGGAAGCCTA
Organism: Protopterus annectens; assembly: GCF_019279795.1. Lineage (NCBI taxonomy): Eukaryota > Metazoa > Chordata > Ceratodontiformes > Protopteridae > Protopterus > Protopterus annectens. The sequence goes on along the minus strand of NC_056737.1, from coordinate 1,045,219,714 downwards.
AACCAAGAATATCACCTCATCAGTGAACCAAAAGCAGCAGCCCTAGAAGAGGCATCTGCTGCATCATAACTACACTTGATACAATGATAAACCACTAGCCCTAACAAAGAAAGACCAGAAGTATTACCCTCAGAGTCAGGGAGATCAGAAATAAGCTGACAAGCCTGGTAAAGGAGAGCCAACACATACCTGGACATATGGGTCTGATAATTAATAGCCCTAAAGGCCAGAGTAGCTGAGGTATAAACTTTCTTACCAAGCCTTTTCATGGTTCTGCTGTCTTTATAAGAAGGCATTAACTTGGGTGAAGGAAACAATAGAGAAGGCTTGTCAGAGGCTACAGTTACACTGAGAGGGCAGCAGCAGGACATTTGTACAAAAAGTTACAATCCTCAGGCACCCTATAAAACCTATCAGACTTCTTGGGAGCAGGGGGCAGAGAATCAGGAGGTTTAGAAGCATTAGAAAAAGCATCCAATAAAGCAGCTAAAATAGGAGGAATAGCAGAAGGTTTCAGAGCTTCCAGCTGTAGCAACTCATAGTACCTCTTATGGATGTCAAAGACCTGAGCACAATCCCATTTTAAAAATCCATCATCCTAGAAATTGTATCCCCAAAGGAAAGTTCTTCAAAAGGAGTATCCAGACTAATAGATTCCTCCTCCTCCTCTGACCCATAGTCCAAAAGAGAAGGAATTTGGGTAGAGTTACTAGAGATTCCTCATCAGAATCTGACTCCTCTTCAGAAGAAAACACCAACCAAAAAAAATAAAATGAACAGTAAACCACAAACGAAGAATCCACTTAATTTTCACTTAGGTGTATTTTCTGATCATTTGTATAAAAAAAAGTTATTGTATAAAGAAAGCATTTTTATTTTGAAATTTGACACTTTATCTCCTCAGGGTCTTAATATAGAATGTAACTGGAGGCTTTTAATTTAATTTAATTTTTAATGTCCATTGGATAATTGATTAATGTTCATTGGTTAATTGTCTTGTTTACTAGGGTATTTAAACTGTGCTTATTTTGTAATGTTTTATACTCCTTGAAGGCATTTGTCGAAGCGCTAGAGGTACAATAAAGCAAGTGAAAATTAAGTGGATTCTTCGTTTGTGGTTTACTGTTTCTCTTCCGAAGAATCCTGTTGTTTGGGCATTTTAAGGGGAGTAAAGGACCAAGAGGGAGCTGGAAAAGAAACCACCTGAGGAGTTTTTACTGCCATTAAAGCATTAAGCAAACCCTTAGTAAAGGCCTGCCACTCACTCTGTGGATCCCTAGGAGCTGGAGAAACATGTTTAATTTCTTTTTCTTTTCTAAAGGAAAGTCTTCCCTACAAAACTTAGAAGGGTCTGATCCAGGATGGCATTCAATAACTGTAGTAGGAACTTCTTCCCTAACTAGAATCTGTTGAGCACCCCTAGGCCCCTCAGAAATAATCAACCATGGTTTCCCCTGAACATCCAAAATGGACGCCTGCAAAGCCTCATCGGGCATACTGCTAGCCAGATCCTCACCAGCCTCCAACCCAGTCATGGCAGAGGAATATGACAACAAAACTGAAAAAGACTCCAGGTTTTCATCAACCTCAGGAGAAACACCTGGCAGAGGATGGACAGCAGAATTTTTTGGTCCTAATTTTTTCACCTTCTTCAGTACAAAAGCCTAACAAACTGAAGATGTTGCATGGTTGTGAGAAGCTCCTAGGCAAAAAAGACATTTATCATGATGGTCTTTATGGGAATCTGTCTCCCACACTAGCATTTACCCTTACTTGTTGACATCAACTCTTAACTGCAACAAAAAAGCCAAGAAAAAACAAAACCCAATGGGGTACTTACCTGCAATGGCTCAGACTTCAGCAAACAAGATGTAGGCTTTACTGGAGAACAAAATGTGTTCAAAGTGGTGGAAAAGGACATTAGCAAACAGAATGATGATCAGGAAATGTGTTTGGACTGGCAGCAAAGAAGTTCTGAGGATGGTATATCTGGACATCAACTTTATGCCCTACACTACGCGAGGAGCATACGTATGACATTTGGCATACCTTAAAGCAACAGTAGGCTATGGTATACTGGCTGGACGTTGGGCTTCCAATAGCAGGGAATCCCAGATGTAAAGAATACTGCAGCAGTGAATGTAAGGACATCTGGTGGTACTTACCCAGCAAATATGTCTGTGTTTGTGTCTGTGTGTGACTTTTCAAAAGCAAACTTTTGTCAGTTACTTGATAACCTAAATAAACTCCACTGTATATCCTCCTCCAATGGATCTCATTGCTAAAGCAACTACCTAGGCCTCTGACACTCCCTAGGCTTCTGACACTATCTAGTCCTCTGGCTTTCATTAAAGCAGTTGGATACACATATCCCTATCTGCACAAAATATAACGAGAATGTAAAAAAAAAAACTATGTGGTGGAATACCTATATACAACTTGTATTACAAAGGAAATAAATTACTTAATACTTATTAGAGGTCTCGTTCTACCTAATTAAGAGCATACTTAAGCAAACTAGTAGAGTCTTTAAGGGAACCATTAAGAAATCCAGACCAGATATGAACATAAATCACTGAATAAATCCAAAAATAACTACAAATCTTTTTTTAACTATATCATGATGGATAAGAACTAACATCCAATAATGTTTGAATCTAGGCCAAAATAATACTACCACTCTTCCCCAAGGAAAGTAGCTAATATTCTAGATGACACATTAAGTACACATTTTAATCCTTCCATGCAATTATATTTTATCCCACAGATTCTACATTCCCACCTCCCCCCTTTAATTACTATGGAACAAGTCCCCTTGGCCCTGTCAAAAGTTAAGAACACCACATCCATGGGTCCTGATAATGTACCATATTGCCTTATTATTAGTACTAAATATGGTCCATCTGACCCTATATTTAGTCACTTTAATCTAAGCCTCTCCAATGGTTACAGTCCCAAAGCCTAGAAAGTAGCCATTGTAATGCTGTTATACAATGGTGGTCTAAACATAGACCCTGATAATTGTAGACCCATTATTCTCAATAGCCTCATATGTAAAGCTATGGAATATGTCACCTCAGATGTCATTAATCTGGACATTACATTTCTCAACCCTAGACCCTCATGAATTCAGCTCTGTCAGTGGAAGGTACTGTATCCCCTTTGGGGCACTGTCATCCCCTTTGGTAAAAACTCTGCACCCATGAGCTACCACATAGGTGGTAGTCTACTTAACACCAAAAGTGTGATAAGAGACCTTGGGACACAGGTGGACAGTAGTCTCTCCTTTGATAATCACATCGCCACAGTAGTCAGGAAATCCTTCTACATGGCACACCTCATCACAAAAGGTTTCTCATCCAGGGAAAAAAGAGGTTATTGTTCCCCTCTACTCATCACTCATTAGACCAATTATAGAGTACAATGCCCCTTTTGGTATGTACCTCACAAGACATCTGCAACAACTGGAAAGGCCGCAGAAATACCTCACAAAGAGGATTACCGGCCTCAAACAGATGCCCTACGCAGACCATCTAAAAAAACTCCAGCTGTACTCCATCGCATATCGCCTACTCAGAGGCGATCTCTGCCTAACATACAAAGCTATGTCAAACCCAGGGCTATTAGACATGCTCCACTTAAAGAAATCCCAATCCCTCCGAGCTACATGCTCTAGGGACCTAAACCTTGTCACCACAATAAACAGAATATGCTCAAGGGATAGATTTCTGTCCCAGAGACTTCCCAAACTCTGGAACAAACAACCTATCTACATCACACAAAGTTCCTCATTAGCACTCTTCAAGAAAAATCTTGATGATTAGATGGGAAATAGGAAATTCACCCTGGGGATCATCTCTGTGGCTCTGCTCGACAGGAGCACAGGAAAATAATTTTCTTGGGTGGCAAAAGCAAGTGTACCTTTTTGGCTAGACTTATATAGGCCCTAGGGCCAATACCCTAGTACCTACCTATGAACCTATAACATGATTAATTTCTTTGAAAATGTCAGCTGAGCAGTAGGTAGTGGTTAGATAGTACAAGAAGCATATCTAAACTAGGCTAAGACCTTTGACATCAGTCTCCACACAGGCAGTATTGACAGATTTGTAAATCTGAATATAAATGTTTTTATGCTGTGTGCTGGATAGTTAAATGGTTGTCTAACAGAACCTATGTGGATAGAGTCACAGGTGTCACTGCTGAAAGAAAAACTTATCAGATGCATATCACTGGGCTTGTTGTTTGACTCTGTCCTACTTGGCATTTATATGTCAGACTTTCAGGTCAACATTTCTGTTCTATGGTTACCTAAGTTTGCAGATGACTATAAATTAGGTGTTGTTATTTGATCTTACACTGACTCAGAATTGTTCCAATATGGGAGTGACCATGTTAAGAATTTGTCCAAGGACAATGGTCTCAAATGAAATCTGCAAAATGTATTAACTTTCAGTTTGTAAAAAAGTCTCATCATATAAGTGTCACACCTTTCCAATTAGACACTGTCATAAAGGATGTAGACACTATTGTTGGTAGTTCCTTATATTTGGGTCACCATATCTTCTGAAAGCCTTTATCTGGCACAGCTAATTATAAAAGGCACCTTCCATAGATCCAAAGAATTCCCTTTTATTCATACCTCATCAGCCCCATTATTGATTATAAAAAGATCAGTGGTCTCAAGAATCTTGGTTATCAGGACAGACTGGCAGCCATCTGTCACAAATGTATTTAGACTCTTATAGATTCCTCTTCTGTTATCTTTGTCTACCCTTTAAAGCCATGAAAGATCTAAACCTCTGTGTGGCTTTCTTTCCCTAAAAAAATAATGTCTCAAATACCTAGTTAAGGGAATCAAATCTTCATTAACAGATAAACATGATGCATTGGCATAAACATTCATATCCCGTTGTATCTCCCATCTCTGGACAAACATCCACAGCAGGTCAAACAAAGTAATACCCTTGCCACCTTCAAGGTAAACCTAGACAACTGGTTGGTCAGCCTCTTATTCTCTCCCAGTGTATCTTATGTTTCCTTCCTTGTGGCGGCTAGGTTTGATATGGTCTGCAGACTGATCACCAAAGGTATAGCAAAGTATTTTTCTGCTAGGAATACCAGTGAATTAAGTATTTTGTTATAAGTGGCAAACCATAGTTCATATTTTATCAGTAATTTAATTACACTAACACCATGAATGAAAGAATTAATGAAAATGAAGCTTTTATTTGAATGGACAACTATAAAACAATCTGCATTTGCATGGATACAGGAGAGAATGAACTCTGATGCCATCACTTTTTTACAAACACTGTGCTTTTAAAATACATATTAATTTAATAAGCATGAGCATTATATTAATGAAAAGTAAGGAAATTAAACCAAAATCATGGCCTCTGGGCTGTGGGTCTTTATCAGATGTGCAAAACAGTATCTGTCGATTTGGAAAAGAGGCCTTTTTGTTGTTTACACTTTTGACATTTGTTCTATTTTTATTAAGAAAAAGATCTTACAATGTTGACTAATCATAAGTTGCTAAAGACTGTTTCCTAATAATCCCACATTAAAACCACCACTATGATTGCTTTTCATATGTTTTGGCTGTCAGACATAAAAAACAGTTTGTTTCCAATTAGTATAACACATGATCCGGAAGGGAGATGATTGGTAATCTGTTATACTATAAAACGGCACTGTTATACATTCCCCTACAATAAAGTTTGGCAAAAATCTAAACTTACTGCAGCTCATAGTCTTGCCGGTGATTCTGACATAGACAAACATGGGGCACTTTTTTGATAAGTCAGAGAACTGTGTGATGTTCTATAATTGGCATCCAAAAACATATTAAAGACCAAGGCCATCTCTTTAATAACAAACCATCTGAAAATGTTAGTGTATACTTAGATTTTAGGTACAGGAAAGTAAAGGGATGTCACTTGAGCAATAACCCTTTCAATGAGTGTTGATCCATTGAAGAAATTTGAGTAAAACAACTTTCAACAACAGTGAAGTTTTCTTTTTTTCTCCACTGCCGTATGACCTCAGAGAAGCAATATATAAGCTTAGGGAGGTGTAGGGTAAAAGACTTGTCAATCTATTAATATGAATCAAGCTAAAGTCTTTAGCAAATGTTAAAGGATTCATTGGAACTATGTAAAAAAATACTCTGGTAACTATCAGAAATATGCACATAGAAATGATTCATGCTACATTAGGACAGGCCGACTTGCTTCTCAGATCTGTATTTAAAACCAAAAATGCCACGATGATGCTTGGTTTAACTTATTATAAAGACTGAACTTAGAAAACATAATCAAAATATAAAAAAAAGAAAAAAAGACAAAAAAGAAGATGAAGACTTATACAGATAAAAAAAGACATTCATTCCAACATGATGTGAAAGTACAAGAGAATTATTTGTAAAAAATCAAAGATGTACCATGCAGTTTCTATATGATTTAAAAGAATCAAGCACTACAAATGGAATGAAAAATCTCATAATTAAAGTGCACAGAGAGAGAAGATAGCTCACCAGCTGTTGCAGATTTTCACAAAAAGAAAACAAATGTTTACATGTGTTGTTTAGAGGCTTCCACTGGCCATTCAAAAGCTTGCATGTCGTCATATACAAAAGGGCCTCACTGAGACAGATGCCTGGTGTCAAAGCCATGGCCTCAAGCTCAATGCCAAAAAGTGCATTGTCATCCCATTGGTAAAAACTCTGTACCCATGAACTACAACATAGGCTGTAGTATACTTAACACCGAAAATGTGATAAGAGACCTTGGGACACAGGTGGACAGTAGTCTCTCCTTTGATAATCACATTGCCACAGTAGTGAGGAAATCCTTCTATGTGGTACACCTCATCACAAAAAGTTTCTCATCCAGAAAAAAAGAGGTCATTGTTCCCCTCTACTCATCACTCATTAGACCCATTTTAGATTACAATGCCCCTTTTGGTATGTACCTCACAAGACATCTACAACAACTGGAAAGGCCGCAGAAATACCTCACAAAGAGGATTACTGGCCTCAAACAGATGCCCTACGCAGACCGTCTCAAAAAATTCCAACTTTACTCCGTCGCATATTGCCTACTCAGAGGTGATCTCTGCCTAACATACAAAGCTATGTCAAACCCAGAGCTGTTGGACATACTCCACTTAAAGAAATCCCAATCCCTCCGAGCTATACGCTCTAGGGACCTAAACCTTGTCACCACAATAAACAGAACATGCAGGAGGGATATATTCCTGTCCCAGAGACTTCCCATATTCTGGAATAAACTACTTATCTGTATCAAACAAAGCTCCTCATTAGCACTCTTCAAGAAAAATCTTGATGATTGGATGGGAAATAGGAAATTCACCCCGGGGATCACTTCTGTGGCTCTGCTCGACAGTGGCACAGGAAAATAATTTTCTTGGGCGGCAAAAGCCAGGGTAGCTTTTTGGCTGGGCTTGTATAAGCCCTAGGGCAGATAGCCTAGTACCTTCCTATGAACCTATGAACCTATATTTGTAAATTGGTTGAATTTCCTGTTACTCACATTTTCCTCCAATGAATTCTTCAATGCATGTAAAAGCAGAATGCTTTTTTTTTTTTTAAGATTAATGGAAGACTACTCCAAAGTAAGGAAAGTCTTTGGTGGGAGAGGTTGTGTCTACTCTTGGTGCCAGTGAAGACTTTTTTTTTTAACAAAAGCCATAATTTTTGGCATTTCTGTTGCATGCCATGTAAGTTCAAAAACATTTGGGTGTTAATACCATGATGGGAATGGACCCCATTCCTAAGTCAAAGTATGATTAAAGTTAATGAATTCAATGTTGTTTCAGTATTCAATGTTAGGCAAAAGTGCTTTGCACAGCACCCACAATGTGCCCAGAATTGACTCCTTCTGTAATTGATATGGAGTTACTTGTATCAGTAGCATATCTAAATATGAATGTAAATTATTTTTCTTTAGACCTGTTGCATCTTCTACTATTGAAACTGTCTGGGTATCTTTCTTCCACCTTGCTTTCATTTCTGTCTACAAATCCTGGTATTTTATTACTTTATGTCTCTTTGTACATGAGACGCTGTCATCACAGGGTGCAGCACTTTCAATGATCAATGCTAGGTTTGTCTTTTTCCTGGACTACTATTTTCTCACATCTATCTTTAGAACTGTTGGTAATGGGTGACCCCATGCGATATAAACATCATTTTCTACAATGCTTTGTGGATCATGTTCCAATGCTTTTCATCTACTTTTATATTGTAGTGTTTGTACAATCCCCAGTACAACAGTCTTGGCACAATATTGTGCCTTTCAGTATGCAGTCCCTATGCCATGAGCGCATCACACCCAGTAACAAGATGTGACTGTTTTCATATCTTTTTTTACAAAACCTGCATTTGTCTGTTTCTCCCTCATGTTCAGTGGACTTTGTAACATAATGTGCATGTAGTCCACTATCCTGGGCCTCCATTATTAACCTTTCATTTTTTGGTTTCACTTCACCTCTCCATAACCATTCATCCATCAAATCCTGATCAACATGATTTCAGCAGATCTCTATACTTGCCACAATATTTATACCATTTCTATATTTCTTTCCTTCTCATCTGATCCTTCTTATATTTTTTCTTTATTTTTTGCACATTCAGTTGCTGCCTGATGTTTTTGTCTACATCTAGTTTAATTTCCCTTCCCACTTAACAGTGATATGCTTCTGATAAAGGAAACAAGGAAGTCATCTGAGATTTCTTCACATTTTTAAAGCTTTCATTATGATGGATCTGGTGCAGTGAGCATATATGTATGCTGTCCAGCGACTGCGGATCTATACATGCAATCAATTTCAAGGAGGCCCAAACCTTCTTCAGAATAGAGGCATATTATTATTATTATTATTATTATTATTTGAAATTTGTTAACCGGGATGGTGCACTGAGTTTTATATATCATTTGATAAGCATGGAGCATTTTTCCTGTTTTCCTGTCCAACTGATCCAGTACAATTTGGGGCCAGTCAGTCACCCCAAAACTAAGTTAGAACAGGAGGATCAAATTGGTTTATGGCTTAAAATTTATTCCTATATTATCAAGGCAGTTTTCAGAATTAGTTTTAATCTTCTAAAGTATTCCTTATTGGGTTTAATTTACATTTGTTCATGTTTTATTGATGATCCTTCATCAGGTTCCCAAAGATTTATACACTTTTTCCTGCTCACATTGATTTATATAACATTCATGTACCCAACTGATATTATACTGGTGCTATAGCTTTGCTGCTTTAAACATTGCTTTTGCACATTTTTCAAGACTAAATGGCATTATAATATCATATGAGAAAGTTTTAACCACTTCTAGTTGTTCTTTCAAGTCATCATCTGATGAGCTATACTGTTTTAAGTCGTCCACAAAACATAGATGAGAGGTCTTTAAACAAGGCTGTTTTCTGGGAGCTAAATAGTAACCATGGCCTAATCTCTTAAGTAAACAGTTTAATGACTTAGGGGCAAGACAAAAAAATCAGTGGTGACAATGAATCACCCTGTAATATCCAGTTTGAATTTTTACCCCTGAGATAAAAATTAGCCCTAGTCAAGGCTTAGCTGCAAAGCAGTTTGCTGCTGTTTTATGTACATTGTAATATATTTGATAAATGTAGGGTGTATCTTACACATCTATCTGTAAGCACTCCTTTATTTATGAATGTGGGATGCTGCCAAATGCTTTTTTGCAATCTGTCCATGCCATACTTAGATTCTTCTCTTTTTAACAATTCTCTACTATGGCTTTATTTAGCAAAAACAAGTCCTTTGTTCCATTTGACTTTCTTTTGTTACCGTTTTGTTCTATTGCCATGATTGAGTTTTTATCTGAATGACTATAAACTCTGCCTGCATCAATTCCAGTATATAGTTTATACATCATTGGGAGGCAAGTTATTGGTCTATAGTTTTTAGGATGCCTTACAGGTTCATTGTTAAGGAGGAGTGTAGTTTTTCCTGTTGTTAACCAGGTTGTTATTTGTTTGGGATGCTCATATATATGTAATTCTTACTCAGGGCTAAATCTTTGTGTAAGGATGTTGATAGTCTTAACCAGAAGTTGGGTACTGCATTTGGGCATGGGGTTTTACAGTCGTTTTTCCTAATTTTGTTTCAATTTCCCTGGCTATACTTCACCTCATTTCATATATTGTACATTTGAACTCCTTACTGTTTCTTTTATTTTTTCAATCCATTCAGCAACTTTTTTATGTTCCACAGAGTCTTCATAAATATTTCTCCAAAATGTGTCAATTTCTTCTTTTTTTGTTAATGTTTCTATTCCTTTTACTTTATTTCCCAGTTCTCTATAAAACTTTCTTGGCTCATCAAGGAGTTGCTTATTTTGTATATTTGCTTTATATTTATCTACATATCTTCTAAGTTGATGTATAAAACCACTGAAAAACAAACTTTGACATATAAAACAGCAAAAAGACCAGTGAAAAACAAAATTATAAATTTATTCAAAGAAGTCTTGGCAAACAACTGCCTTGTCGGGGGGCTCTACAGACTGAGATAGTGAAGCTAACTCCTATCCCCCTTTATCTCCAGCCCAGCAACCTATCTTGCAAACCATTTCTGGAATGGTAAACAACCTGCAGACTAAGACCAATAACAGGAGAACAACGAACAATGTGGACAGAGTAAGAGCAGAGGGTATTTTCAGCACCGCGATAAATAGACTAAGTTGTATTAATCTGTTTGTGCATTCTGATGGGGGACGGTGGTTTTGATGAAGTTTTAAATAACAACTTTGTTGTTAACTTATCTGGTCACATTTTAAGTGATATGCAAATCTCTGTTCTGAGTCATGGCTTGAAATTTGTGCCTACAGTCTTGCCACAATTACATGTATTAAAAACTGACATTTTCAAGTTGAGCAGGAAGTTACATTTAATTAATTACTTTTCTAAAAGGAATAATAAGGATATGGATAATACTTATGATGAGAGGAATGAGAGTCTGATGGAAAGTTTTTATATATGTGTTTTTGAGGAGAGTGATGTTAATGATTATTATGCATATTGCCAACTTTATACGAGAAAGATAGGATGCAAAAGTGATGTTATACCCACTTTTATTTATGAGGGGGTACAACAGTTTGCTGCCATGACTAGTTTTGCTGTGGAGAATGCTTTTTTGAATTTATCAAAAATAAGTGTTCTATTAATTACAATCTCATTAAGGGGGAGTGGCAAGTGTTAAAGGACCTGGGTGAACAAAAATAACTTATTTTCAAACCTTCCGATAAAGGAAATAAAATTGTTATAATGCATTTTACTCAGTATTTAAAAATGTGCTTAGACCATTTAGATAATGGTGGGGTTTATAAAAAGGTATCTATAAATGACTATATAAATGCTAAGAAGGAGTTTAAGGTATTATTAGAGAAAGACCATAGGTTGGGTTATTTTTTTAAAAAAATGATATTGAGGAAAAAGGTTTATAGTGATGAGAGCATGATAGAGTTTTTTTATTGTTTACTGAAAATACACATGGATATGATTAACCCACCTGGTAGGCCTACAGTATCTGCTTCTAATTATTTTTTGAGAAACATAGGTCTGTTTTCGTATGGTTATTTGTTACCTTATGCAACTAAATTACCATCCTTTATAAAAGATACTTTTGATTTTTTTGGATAGGATTAAAGGAATACATTGGATGAATGATATGTACTATCACTATTGATGTTAAAAGTTTATATACCAGATCCGTCACAAATTTGGAGTTGAGACCTTAAAATGTCACCTAGGTGACAGCCCTGTAAATAACTATATAATAGAATTAATATACTTTTGCTTAACGCATAATTATTTTTATTTTTGTGAGAATGTTTTCCAACAAGTACAAGGTACAGCCATGGGAGTGTCTTTTGCCCCCATGTATGCAAATTTATTTATGGGTTTATTCAAGGTGGAATATTTATATGGATATGTTTTTCAGAAACTTTGTAGTAAAATATTAACATTTTATAGATGATTTTTGTTTTATGCAAAGGAGGTTTAGAATATTTAGAGTATTTTGCACAATATCTGGGTAATTACAGATTCAATTTAAAATTTGATGGACTCCACTTTGGTGACTCAGTGGTGTTTTTAGATGCACATTTACAAGGTTTATTAATTGGTAAAATTAAGACCAAGGTTTCCTGAAAATTTGAAAATAATCATTTTTTTGCATGGTTCTAGTTATCACCTCCACTCATTTGTTGGAAGCACTCCTCTGTGGAGAGTTGATGTGGGTATATAGGCTGTGTAATGATAATCATGAGTTGGAAGAAGAAATCGATAAAACAGTAACTATGTTTTTAAATAGAGGATGTGATAAAAAGGGTCTATATTATAAACATGAAAGCTTTAAACAGTGAATACATCTACACTGATACATGAAGGTCGATGTACAAAAAGAGCAAAATATGTAATCGGTGAAAATGAAAATGCTGAATGTATTTCGTCAACCAACAGCACCATGCAGGTAAACTCAAACTAACTAAATAAAATTAAATTAACACACTTTTGGAGTGGGGCAAGCCCCCCTGCACCCCCCTACTTAAATATACCAACTCCGAGACTGCACTACAGTGGGGCAAAGGATATATTTCCTCATCCCCATGATTGCCCTGCTGGCCAAGCAAATACGTTCAGTGTTTTCATTTTCGCCGATTATGTATTTTGCTCTTTTTGTACATCGACCTTTATGTATCACTGTTGATGTATTCGCTGTTTTGAGCTTTCGTGTCTATAATATAGACCTGATAAAAAAGTTATTTTGAGTTCATTAGAGAACTTGAAGTTTAAAATTTATACTCATAAGGATGTTATGGTTAGATTTTGTGATAATGTGTGTCAGGGTGGTAGACATAGTCATAGGAAGGTTTATGTAGTAACTACTTTTGATGCCTTTAGTACACAGGTTGTTAATATTATTAAATGCTTTTGGGGTTTTTTACTCAAGTTCAGGAAGTTTGTAAATAGTTTAAGGATTACTCCAATATTTTCACACAGTATTCATGACAGTATTATAAATAGCAAGTTTGTTAAGCCATCAAAGAGTCTACATAAGGAAATAATAGTTAAGGGCACATATAAATGTTTTAGATGTTCTAGTTGTAGATGTATTGTAAACAGTTTTGATAAGATTAATGTTTTTTCTTTCAATCTGAAATTCCAAATGGCAAATACCGCTGTTATACAGAGGGCATTAGATATGCTCTGAAATGTCCCTGTAACGTGTTCTATATTCAGCAATGTAAAAGGGGCGTGCGAAGGACATGAAAATGCTAGGGAAACTAGTCCTGTAGCTGTGTATTATAAAATATGTCATGGCAGTAAGCCTGAGGTTTTAAAAGGTACTACTTGGGTGCAAATTGTTCCGAATGTGGAAAGCATTGACATTAAAAGAAGATTGCTTTTTAAGGAATCTGTTTTTAGTTTGAAGTATGGTGCACTGTCCCCTGGTGGTTTAAATGTAGAATGCAAATGTATATTTTGGATATAATTATATAATTATTTAATTACTAATTGTTTAAATTGCGTTGAATGTATCTTGGAAACAGTATAAAAGATGGTGAGTTTTTTAAATGTTTGCACACCTTGAAGGCAGTTGTTTGTCAACGTGCTAGAGTTTTTTTTTTTATACTTTTATAGTTCTTCACTGTTTTTTTGTTTGTTTTATATATCTTCTAACTTGCTTTGCCTGTGCTGATATCATTAGTTTATTTACAATGATCCTGGCCTATTTGGATACTGTGTTTTGCTTCTACCACACCTATCTTTCTAAGTATTTTTGTTACTCTCTTCCCTCTCCTATAGTCTTCAGATAACGACACTTCTTGCCTTAATCACTTTATAGTTTTCTCTATTCGATGTTTCCATGGTGGCATTTTATTTCTTCCCGTTTCCCTTATTGCTCATTGTTTTTGTGGTAAGACTTTATATGTTAGTAATTTTGCTGCACAATAATGTATCCTGTTTGCTTGTGTTATATCACATGAATTTTTCTTAATAGTCCTGATTACTGTGTTCATCTGTTTTATCAGCCTTCTAACATTTTGGGTCTAATTTATTTCCTGTAATCTATCTTTTTTTCATTGATTTTAATATGTCTATCCATCTCTATTAAATCAAGCAGCTCTTCCTTTAGATCATTTTCTTCTAAACTGAAAGCAAAGTCTTTGCTGTCAGTTTTCTGTGGGCATTTTACAGAAAGTTGCAGAACATCTTCCTGTGACATATCCCCTTCAGATGCATCCTGTATCATCTGCTGCCACTTTATATGGGAACTCACTGGCCAATCACTACACAACATTGCCTGCATCAGAGTTGCCACTGTTCCATGCTCTTTCCTTTTTGTACAACTTCAGCTGAATGTTTATACCAATTTCCTACAGAACGCTCCAGAACATCATCACGTGACATGTTTTCAGATGCCTCCTGCTCCATCTGGGGACTCATCATTCCATCATGTTAACACATCACCTGTGTAAGATTTTCTACACTAAAGTCTTCACTTCCCAGGTATTCCATAACTTCTGCTTCTATTTAACTTTCTACATTACTAATCCTACATTCCCCATATTTTCTTATTTTTTATATTTTTAATTTTTCCATATCTGGGCGCCTTTGCCTGTATTTCTCTTCAAATATCTGCAGAGCTTCTTTTTTATATTGATAAACGTGGCTTTCACCTTTACATAATTATTGCACCATCTCAGATCTCTTTTTCTTTCTCATGTCACAGTTTCTTTTTATACCTTTCAAAAATTGCTGGGTTTTGTTCTTTATATTTTTGCACATCCTCTGCCACTTCTTTTCCAGGTGGCCCAAAATTCCTTTGTCTGTGCAATGTTCTGTATCGATCTGCTGTATATATGAATACAGATTTTCATCTGAAGTTTTTGGCAGTTTTTCTTGTACAAGTTTTTTTTTTCCTCCTAATTTCTCTCTTAATCTTTCTGAATATCTTTTATCTGGGAATTCTGCACTTCTTCCATAATAGTAAGAATACATCATTTCTTCCATATCCTCAATAGTCTACTCTGTCATCTTTATGGCTCTTTTTTGGACTGTCATTTTTTGTGTTTTTTTTGTGGACTACTACTTCCTTTTACAACAGGAGTGCTATCTTCCCCCTGAGACTGGCCCAGCACCATTGTATGTTTCTATGTCTTGAAGATTCTACACTGCCTTTTTTCCACTCCTGGCACCAGTGCATTAGACACTTTTTATCCTGGGATTTGTGCACCCCGCTGTCTTTTTTATTTTTTTACCTACTTACCTCCATGATATATGTTACATAAAATGCAGTCTATGTATCAGTGTTGTCCGGGTGAGATTTTGTAAAACCAGGGTCTACCACGTGAAAGTACATACCAAGGCTTGAGTATGAATTCAGTTCCAGAAATTCTCATCTCCTTTTCTTGTTAATTTCATCATCTCTCCATTCAGACCCCCTTTTATTTCTAGTATCCAGAATTACACAGTAAGGGATTCATAATAACTCTGAAGATTAGATATGAGTCAGTTCTCAAAAATCATTATGAAACAGATTACAATGCGGGATGTTTGAGTATCAGCTGATAGCTGTATGACTGCAAATCTCTCTCTCTCTCTCTCTCTCTTAAATAACATTGCACCCTTTGAAGCTGGGCATTTTGCTTAGTGAAGTATGCACAAAAGGTTGCATTATAGTCCAAGATAAGTCTAAGTAGTGATGTAAACAGGTATAACATGACTATCTTAGATAAGTTACTAATTCTTTTTGTACAAAGTGAATAACTGCATGATGATGAACTTTGGATGCTGATTTATAGCAGAAGGAGCATTTATCAACTACCATTGTGCCCAGGTATTTAAACTTATCAGGTAAAATTAAAGCATTACTCATAGAACAGATAAAGTTATGATTCTTCCAACAAAAGTGCAAGTTGGATCATTTGCTGCTTTTGAAGCATAAATCATTGTCTTTTTGTCAATTTAATGGTTAATTATTACATTTCTGCAGTGTAGTCCTCTCTTTTTTTCTATTTTTTCCAATCTTACAGTCACTGGTAAAAATTAGATAGATAGACTTCTCTGACAGACTTTATATATGCAAAGAAAAAGCCATATGAGGGGGGGGCACCTTCTTTGTAATATGCAAGCCATCAAACAAGACATCAAAATCTCACCCACTGTACTTTTCCATTCAACCACATTTAACTTGTGACTATCAAGGCCATATTTACTATATCAGCGTGGGACATGGGGAACAGAAGTGAGTAGGTCCACCAACTCCAAGTACATTGTGTAACCTAGACTGCCCTTCATATTAAACTGATAATTCACAGTTTCACAAGTGTTTACTAGATTTCTTTAGAAGCCCAGACATGCAGTCCCATTAAGATTTTAGTCCTTATGTTTTAAGTATGAACAACCCAGAGACCAGCAGAACACTTATATGTTGCTACTGTCAAAGAGGGACAAAGGTGCTAAACCAGGTGTGAATTTGCAGTTATCCATCCATTCACCCAGATTACATTTGAACAGAGTAAGAGAAGTACCTTGCTTTATGTGCAGAAGGCAATTCCAAGTAATTAGTATTCTCTGTGATACCTTCTATCCCTCCAATACATTCTGTTTATGTTGCAAAAGAGATTGGGATGTCTTGAGCAGTATTTATACCACCAGTGGACTTGTGAATGTGCAGTAAGTCTGACAGGATAAGGTCTGCTGAGGCTCTGCACACAAAGCAGAGATTACCTCTCAGTGGCATATATGACACAGAGAATAGAGACAAGGCTACGTAGTTTTTTTGATTTAGGCCCTTGGTTTTATTAGTAAGAAAGCATTGTGGACATTCAAGTTGTGACAGATATTTGGAGAGGTACATACCACAAGGGGCATTACACTCAATAACTGGCCTGAAAATCAAAATCTTAACCAACTGTACTGGAAGTATTGAATATAGTAACAGAGATAAAACAACTGGAATTGAGATCTTTAGAAAGGAGAAGAGCAGACTACATAGGAACAAACTGGGAGTTATGGGAACAATACATACAAGGGAGGAATGAGGTTTAAAAGGCGGCAGGACTTAAATGAGTTATGTAATGTTTGAGTGAGAAAAACTGGGTAGCTTATAAGTGGTGTATGATGCTTGCAACTGGGAGTCTGTCAGTATGGTTTGTGATGTCAAATGCTTACAACTAGGATTGTGTAAATTTGGTTTGTTTTCATTTATATAAATGCGTGATTGCCTATGCAGTAAGGGATGGTTTAACAAAGATGTTTCTTGATTAAAAAAAGGCAGGGATTGAATAATTTATGTAATATTTATTTATTTATTTAGCATTTGTTTACTGGGAAAGTCCGACTTGGAATGAAGCCAATTTTCAGAGAAGGCCTGGGAAGAAATGCTCCAAAAGCATGTCTTTCAAACGTGGAAGGAAACCGGATCACCCAGAGGAAACACACACAAACTCAGGGAGGACATGCAGACTCTGCACAGAAGGCACTTCAGCTGAGAATCGAACTGGAGAACCTCTTGCTGTGAGGTGACAGCACTACCGCTGTATTGCTTAGGTTATATGATATACAGCAATATATGTGAATTATAATGTTTATGTTAACATAGTTTACTTTTATATGAATGTAAATTTGCTTATATCACAAGTGATATTTCAATAAAGGTGTTTGGGAAAAAAAATTGGCCTAATGAGTGTAGAATACAGTAGAGTGATCACATCATTTGACCTGGAATCCATTCCTTTGGTAATGCGCTCGGCAATAAAAAAGAAATTTCTTATTACAGTGGATATGTGGTGACTGAAGGATTGTTCATTGCTCACATAGGTTCCCAGGTTCCTAACTTCTGGATCAATTTTTGGGGGTGCGCTGTCAATATGATAGTTACAAGAGACATCTTGCATGTTGAAAGATACCATTAAACATTTCTTGGCATTTAGTTTTAATCCATGGTTTTGATACCAGCTATTGAGTTGGGAAATTTGATATCACAGCACCCACAGGCACATTTATAATAATGAGGCACATTGATATAAATTATAAAAACATTTTAATGATTGTTGACTCCATAGTCAGAAACATTAATTCTCTTATCACCAAGCTGACCAAAGACAGGATGTTGGTAAGTTGCCTTTTAGGTGCCAGGATCTCTGCTACCTCAAGGACTCTTAAAGCCCTTTTACCTAACAAATATGATTATTACAGGGTTGTGGTCCATATGGGGGTTAACAACCTGGCATACAAGACCCTGAGGAATATGTAGAGATAGATGACAGAACTCTCCATGTATGTCACATGTGCAGGGAAGACTCTAGTCCTGAACAGAATCATTCCTTCACTGCTTTAACTATTGACTAAATAGTTGATGTCATTCTAGATGGATCCAGTATGTGTCTGAATGGGATATGTTGAGTGATAGTCCTACTTGTTTTGCCAAGAAGTTAGGGCTTCTGCATAATGGATAAAACTCTTCCTGCCCCTGTAGTGCTTTTTTTAAACAGAGTCCAGGCGATGAACATCTCAGTCTGAACAACTAATCAAATCTAAAACATGATCACATTAAGGTGGCTTTGATCAATGCCAGAAACCTCAACAACAAACTGCCTGATATTGAAGTTGTCCTGCATTTGAAGCACATCTATGACTGTATGATTACTGAGACTTGATTTAAAAGTTCAAAAAGCACTCCCTCTGGGTCTATATTATAATTGCGAAAGTTTAATAGTTCGAATGCATAAACATCAAACTGTATGCATCGAACTATTAAAGGTTCGAACACCTATAAAAATATTTTTAGGACCAAAAAAAAAAAAAAAACTAACGAGTGTAGGCAGGGGGGCACCCGCCACCCCCGCTACTTAAATATACCAACTCCAAGATTGCGCTACAGTGTAGGAAAGGGAAATCTTCCCTTTCCACACCATACTCCATTAAAGTGCGATCTCAAAGTTGGTATATTTAACCAGCGGGGGGTGTGGGGGTGCAGGGAGGCTTGACCCCCTGCCTAAACACCCTTTACTTGTTTTTTTTTTTTTTAACAGGGTCTACTAGAATTTCGATGGTTTAATGTTTTGATTACTAAAGTTCGATATTTAGTGATTCAAAACATTAAACTTTCGAGATTCTAATATAGACCCCTATCTCCATACCTAGGTTTTGCACCTACTATGCCTTTAGACCTGATGCTAACAGTGGCGACATTTCAATATTTTTTAAGGACCGTGTCATCACTAGACAGATTCCCAGAAAACTACAAAAGAGCACGTTGAGCTCTAAATCAGACTAAAAAAGATTAGCTATCAGATTATAGCCTGATGCACACCACCCTCTATGTGCATGGCCATACTTGTAAGATTCCTGAATGTGCCTGATGAGCTCTTATAAACAAAACACCATTATTCTGAGAGATTTTAACTACCCATAAAAATTCTCCATCCATGAAAAAGTTCTTAATTCTATAAATGAAAACTGTCTGGACCAGATTAATAACTAACCCAGCAGAAATAATATTTTTGACATGTCCTTGTGAATATAACTTCTTCATGTTGTTGTTGTTGTCTTTCGGATTTTCCTGGTTAGGGGTCACCACAGCGGAACTCCAGTCCGCTAATGATTGGCAGTAAATTTTGACGAATGCCGAGGTGCCAGCTTGACGTTCAACCTTCAACGAAGGCACGCCCATTTACGCATGTCTTTCGAATGCCCATCCAACCACGGGGAGGACATGCAGACTCCACACAAAAGGCACTCCCCGCACTCCAGCCAAGAATCGAACGGGAGAACCTCTTGCTGTGAGGCAACAATGCTACTGCTGCACCATAATCCCCCCATATCCCTTCCCCAGTTAAATCATATCATAAACTAGTGACATTCACCTTTAAAATTTTTAAACCTGTAAAACTTATAGAAATCAATATCTTGAAATCCAAGGATTTCAAATGTATTAATATCACTGAATTTAACAGTGAGGTTTCAAAATTCATTTATAACAACATATCCCTTGACATTTCCATAGCAGTTACATTCACACATGAGTTCTTTGCCCACTTGGACAGACATGGAGAGTTGACTATCCCAACCAGATTTAAATAGAAAGGGAAATTTGTGAGCTTTCAGAGTGGAACAGATGGGCAGACCTTGTAGTCCATCAATATAAATAAGGTCTACAATAAAACAGAAAAAATCCATAAAGTACATAGTAGGTCAAAAGATGCTCAAATATATGATAAAATCAGAAAATTGAAACAAAAAATGAAAAATACCATTAGGACTACTAAGGCAGCCTATGAACTAAAGTTAGCATCAGAACCTAGGAATAGTTACAAATCATTCTGTAGTTACATCAGAAAACAAACAAATAACACCCAACATTGCTCTGAACTTATTCATGTTGGCTCAATCTACCTGGACCCAGTAGAAATTGCCAACATGCTAGCGAACAAATTTACCTAAGAGATTACTATCCTACGCCATATATTCCTGAAGCTAGTAGACCTCCCATCATCACAAAAGAACGTTAAATAAAGGCATTCTCTAAAACTAAAAATACTTCTTCACTGGGACTGGATAGTATACTTGGCTATTTAATAAACTGTACTAAACATACCCTGGCAGAACCTCTCCTTAAATTATTTAGCCCAAGTTTAGCCATCAGTTTTGTCCCTGAGGTTTGATGTACAGCAGTTGTGATGCCAGTCCATAAGGATGGCAGTACCACTGACCTTGGAAACTATAGACCCATCAGCCTGAGAAGTATTTGCTACTCAAGGGCACACATTTTAACTGACCTGATAAGATATCACATTAAAAAGCTTATTAGGCATGACTCACAACAGTTTGGCTTTATTAGGAGGCTCATGTTCACTAAAGCTGGTCAACTTCTTTGAAAGAGTAACACAAGCTATTAATAGTGGTCAAGCTGTCCATTCAGTACAACATATTTGATACCATCCCCCATGCTATCATAGCTAGTAAACATGATGCATTACAAATTGATCCCTATGTGCTAAGATGGATAGCAAATTGGATAAAGGACAGAACCTATATGGTGCACAAAATAAATACGTCATCGAAGAGTATGAAGGTGACCAGTGATGTTCCATAGACAGCAGGGCTGAGACCCTTGTTGTTTGCCATTTACCCTTCTGATCTCCAGACCACAAACTAAAACCTCTGGCTAACTAAGCTTGCTGAAGACTGCAAACTGGGAGTCATTGCTAAGTCACTGTCTGGCACCAAGCCCTGGAGCAAGAACTTTACATGTTAACACCTAGTGCATTAATAATGGCCTTAAGTTAAATGCTAAAAAGTGCAATATTGTTATATTTGTGAGGCTAACCTTTCTTTTGCATACAACATAAAAATACTCTACACAAAAATCAAAATGTTGTTAGAGACCTTAGAACTTGGGTAGATTTTTCTTTCTTTTTTGATCATCATGTAACCTGGTAGGCAGGAAGTTTTTCTAATTAGCATAACTGATTATCCAAGGGATATCATCCAGATCTCAAATATAAACAGGTAATTTTCCCCTTATATTCAGCATTGATAAGACCAGTTATTGAATATAATGCCCCCTTTGGGATATACATCACTAGATATATCAAACAGCTATAGAGACCCCAGGAGTTCCTAACTAATAACATCACAGGTTTAAAATCCCTGAATTTTTATCCCTGTCCCTGTATTCAGTATGTTATACACTCCTAATGGGAGATTTATACCTTCCCTTCCAAGCCAATAGGGATTCCATAACCAGAGTTCTAAATCTTCATCAGTAGATAAATAAAACAAATGGAGAGATACCACACACCACAAGGTACTCTGAAAAGGCTTTTTTGAAAGCCAAGGCATTAGAGATGTGTTATTTACTCTTAATGGCATAAGAGTTTGACATTTTGCTGTTAACTTTAAATGCAGAAGTTATTTTTTATTTTAATAAATCAGTCTGTGTACTAAACTGAGTAGATTTATCTGGCCTGAAACTTGTGGTGTGTGGTTTGGTTCGTTCTACAGTGTGGTGCTTGGTGCTTTCAAATGGAGAGATACGTTTATTATCTAGAACCTTCCCCTTCTCTGGAATAGACTCCCATTGCATATTAAGCAGTGAGATACAATGTCATCCTGTATGTGAGAATTGGATAATTGTGTAGCCGTAGATTCACCGTTGGCTTGACTGTACTGGCCCTTCGCGAGAAAAGAAGTTCGGTATGATGGCAGTTACTGGCAAGGAACAAATGGTTTTATCACTCAGTGGCTTTGTTTTCAATTTGGTCCTGTGATCCATTGTCAACAAGTACAGGCTCGTGGTCTGATGGAATTATTTGTGGTAATATTTTGAGGCTGACACAGGTATTTCATATAATTGTGCTTATTAATTATAAATTGTTATAGCTCTTGACAGGAACACAAATACGCTGTTCCAAATTGTTGGAATTAATCAATTCCAAGAACTATAACTCATGTGTGTTTATTAGTCACCATGAGATTCATGCAATGCACTTAAAGTTAAAGCCAACTAAAAATGGTAGTGTTTTCTTTGGTGTTAAAGGAACAAGCCTGACAGAATTTTTGATTATCATTGTAGTGGGGGCACCTATAACTATAATGTTTGAGATTTTTTTATTAAAAATAAGCTGAATATGTAAAGCTTCCATTTCATCACTGGTTAATATAAGGCTAGACATTAAGCATTTATTTACAAAGATAAAAATCTCAACCCAGCACATCCAGAATTTACTTCTCAGCCTCTTAGCGCAATAATCAGGAGAAAGCCAACACTAGTGGGGAAACAAATGCCCCAAAAATAGGGACAGGTTTTAATTATTGCGTTTATAAACTTAGAAAGTAGCTAGAATAAATGAATTTGTGTTATGCATTTTCTAAATGATATGAAGTATGATACTCAAAAGTCTGTAATTATTTAGAGAAGTCAATCTTCACTGATTTGCCAGAAAACTATAAATTTTTATGAGGGACATATGAAAAAATCTGAGGCAAAAATCTGGACATTCTTTGAAAATCTGGACAGTTGAAAGGTATTCTGATCCTATTGCATGCAGCATAAAGTTCATATTTGTTTATAAATGTGGTCCAAAGTTCGTGTTTAGAACTGCTGTTATATTTGGTGATGCTCCAATCGCTCCTAGTGTCCTGTCGGTATTGGATATCTATACACATCTATGTCCTTCAAAAAAATAGAGAGATGTAAGTCAGGTGTCATGTCTAGAAGTCGAACATTTGAAGGTCACATTGAAAATGAGTTTTTCTGGAAGCTGCCAACATCTGGATAGCCATTTTTGTTCTACAGAACAACAAAAATGACCCAGTGTGAGCAGAAAATTATTTGATTAATGGCTTATTCTGCTTAAATGATAAACTGTCACTAGATTTAAAAAATATGAGCATTGTATGCTTTTCTCTTCTGAGAGAATGTGACAAAAAATGTCTTTTCTTATGTACCAGTGTCCTAGCCAAATGAGATGGCAAAAATTCCATTGAAGGAAATTGCAATAACAAATTAGATAAAGTAAAAAACTGTTTTGATTTTTTGTTTCATGTAGGGAAGATTTTCTGACAGTCTTTAAATCCATATATGCAATCAATTTATCATTTGAATGTCAGAAAACTCATCGATGTGAATCCCAGACCAGTAAGCCAGAATGTGAATCCCATAGCAGTGACCCATAATCTGCAAGAATGCCAGACCAGTGAGGTAGAATTTACAAGAGTGGAGGATTTGTACACTAAGCCACTTCATCTTGGAGTATTCCGCATCCTCCAAGGTATACATAAGTAGAGGGGGTGTAGCTGCCCACATCAGGTTTAAGGCCACAGAAAGTACCCCAGCCATACCAGGTTATAATTCCTTCACACATTCAGACCACAAAGTGAAAACATGAGAACTAAAGGAGGTGGTGTATCAATATTCATCAAAGATAAATACACCTCAAAATTGGTTAAACAGAGGGACCCCCTTGAATCACTCAAGGTGCAATTGAATGTTGGTAAGACCTCTCCTCAAGTCATTGCCAGCTGTAGGAACCTCTCCACGAACCAGGATACACACTCACCCTACTTGGATCTACTTGAGTCGATCAAGATACAACCAAACACCCTGGTTTTGGGAGACTTTAATTACCCGTCCATAGACTGGGTTAATTATACATGTTGCCACACTTGGCCAAAGGTTCCCCGACTTCATTAACTCCAATGCCCTTGATCATTTGGTTGAGATCCCTAAAAGGGGCTCAAACATTCTGGATCTGGTGCTCATCAACATGGGGGATCATCGCACCTCGTCAAGTGTGAGGTCCTCCCTGGTGAAGTCTAACCACAAATCAGTCTCACTGGAGGTAACAACAACACCAGACCCCCCCGCTCTTGTAGCAACCAGACTAAAATCTTCTCCAAGGTTAACTAAAACCTCTTACAAGATGGTATAAATAATTTCATTTCCCTCCCCCCACAAATGGAAAGGACACCTATGCTGGGATTTACTCCAAGGCTTTATACGAGCATCCACATGATTTTATTACCGCCACCATACCTGATTGGACCAAAGCAAGATCCACAAAGAAGAACAAACCTGCCTGATGGACATCAGCCATAAACAGGCTATAAAATAAGAGGAGGAAATTGCTATCTAAGAGTAGAAAGGAATGGTCTGAAACCTGGAAGCACTCCGTCTTCAACTTAAATAAGTAAATAAGACATTAGTAAAGTCCTCTAAAGCTAACTACATATCCAAGTAAGCATCCTTCGCTAAGTATAACCATAAGGAGTTCTTTAGTTACATCTGTAACCTCAAAGGAAAAGCCCAGATTTGTGCAGAACTTCTAGTTAATGGTACTACATATACAGAACCTATGGATCTAGTCAACCTGCTGGCTGACAGGTTCAGTGAAAACTTCACTCCCCTGTCCCTGCCATGTATACTCCAAAGTATCTCTACCACCTGTCCCCTACCTAGTATCTCTAGGTATAAGGTCTTAAACGCCCGCTCCAAGGCCAAAAATACAGCCTCCATGGGACCAGATAACATCCCTGGCTGCATTCTAAATGGATTAAAACATGAATTAGCAACACCACTGACTTCTCTTTTTAACCACAGTCTCAGCACTGGTTTCATCTCTGCTGAATAGAAAATGGCTACCATCATCCCTGACCCTGGGAAATATAGACCCATAAGCCTAACCAGCCTTATCTGCAAGGCCATGGAGCAAATCATCATGGACTTTAGCAACAAAGATGCAGATAATCTCCAAACACTTGACCCTACTCAGTTTGGCTTCATCAAAGGGAGAGCATGCCTGTTAAACTTGGTGGACGTCTTTGAGACAGTCACTAAAGCCCTAGATGAGACTAAAACTGTGCATACAGCCTACATAACCTTAGCCAAGGCCTTTGACCCATACAGCCTACATAACCTTAGCCAAGGCCTTTGACACAATCCCCCATTCAGGCATTATTGATAAACTCACCCAGCTAGGTACAAACTCATATATCATCAGGTGGGCTGCAAACTGGCTCACTGATAGAATGCATACAGTTAAAATAGAAGACCCTACCTCTCAAGCAGACCACTAACCAGTGCAGCAAAATGCATTATCATCCCCATGGGTGATGTCCCTGCAAACTACCACATCAATAGCAATACCCTAAGCACACAATCAGTGGTGAGAGACCTGGGCATGCGGGTTGATAGCAACTTTACCTTTGATCACCATGTCTCCATTGTGGTAAGAAGGACATTCTGTATTGCATACCTCATAAATAAGGGCATTGCCTCTAGAAAAAAAAGAGGTTATAACTCTCCTATACTCTTCCCTCATCAGGCCAATAATAGAGTACAATGCTCCCTTTAGTATGTATCTCTCTAAGTACCTGCAACAGTTGGAGAGACGGCAAAGGTTTCTTACAAAGAAAATTTAGGGTCTTCAGCATGTCATATGTGGACAGACTAAAATCACTGTCACTTTATTCTGTGTCATACAGACTTCTCAAAGGCAGCCTATGCCTTGCATATAAAGCAATCTTTAACCCTGCCCTAATGGGAATGCTGCATATTTGTAAGTCAAATGGTACTCATGCCACTCACTCCAAGCAACTTAACCTGGTATGTGACATCAAGAGAACTTGCTGGACAGACAGATTTGTCTTACAGAGGTTACCTTATCTCTGGAACAAACTTCCAATTCATGTTAAACAAAGTCCCTCACTGACTCTACTCAAGCAAAATTTGGTTGATTGGATGGGAAATCATAAATTCACCCCATGGGTTCTATCTGTATCCCTCCTGGATAAGGTTCATAGGTGCTGATTTAATGTCTGCTTAAAACAGACACTCTTGGGAACAAAGGTTAAACTTGGCTAGGCTTGTAAGGGGCCCAGGGCCATTAGCCTAGTAACCGCCTATGATCATATGATCCTATATAATCCCCATCAGTCAGTGTTAGAGACATCAGAAATTCATAACTAAAAAAGATCAGTGGCCTCAAAAATCTTAGTTATCCAGACAGACTGACAACCTTCATTCTGTACTCACTCACTTCTAGACTCCAAGGGGGATCTATGTCTAGCCTTTTATGGTATAAATGATCTGAACAGTTTGACCTCCATTTTCTTCACAGAACAAATATTTCCCCAGATGCCTGGTTAAAGGAACTTAACATTCATAATCAAATAAATAACACACTTGACTGTGATAAATTCATATCTCAACATATCCCTACCTTGGCAATGAACTTCCATTACATTTCAAGTGAATAGCAGACTCAAATCCCCCCTGGTATATCTTGTTATCTTTTGTTGCTCTCCTTGAGGTTAGAGGGAACTTCTGAATGTGGGTTACTGGCTAAGCTTATAATGGTCTGCTGACTGACTGCCTAGCACTTCTTATGAACCTTTGACTAGATAGACAGACACATGATAGATATAGATACAGACTATATAGATATAGATATAAATATAAATGTGATTGACAGACCCAAATACTGATGTCCCTGATATCAAACACAAAAAACTCAACAACACAAATATTGGCATCTTACTATGCCCAAATTCTGTAATGGTTCTATTGTACCTGAAAAAAAAAAAATCTGGAATAATCCTAGTAGAGTAATTTTTCATTCCCAGTATAGATTTAATTTAATTGTCTAACTTAACATCTCCTCTTTTCAAAATAATTATTCTTAACTTTCTGCCTTGTTCTGTCAAAACAGACAATTATCCTTTCTCAGACTGCACGATCTTATGTTTTTTATATGCTGATTGTCATCCTCTTGCTGAGCCTTTTCTTGTATTATTATTTTTAACACTAAAAACTCACATGGGATGGATTTAATGTAGTCTATATTTTGGCTGCTGACATTAATAGATATTTTAAACTTCTTCTCTTTCAAAAATCAGTTCAGGACCCCTGCTTTTTTTGTATATACTAATGATGTTTATTACTTTCCATATAATTTATAAGTTACTGCTGAATGTATCTACATGGAACATGCCTCTACTGAATGCATCTGAAATATGCTTGCACTTTTTAATATTTTTGAAAATGCTGTTTTTTTTTTCTTTTTTTTCTGTAACCAGCTTTTTAGTTATGTTTATATCCTAACTCTTATACCTCACTATGCATGTTTAGCAATACCTTGATCTCAGACGTACATTTGTGCCATATGTGATGGCCTTACAAAGAAATGCATGCAATTTTCTTGTTGGGGGGGGGGGTTCTCCATAGGATCTCCCTGACAATAATTTACTCTCAGTAGGGTCAAACAAATATACAAAACAAAAACAAGAAATAAAAATTAAAATACATAAATAGATAAATAAATAAATATATTATCTGTGACTGATATGCCTTCATTTATTTAATATGTTCGAAAATATTTTAACTGATGAATTTATATATGAAATCAACATTTAGTGTAATCAAAGACCGAGCTAAGAAATGTACGTGGATGTATACCTATTAACAGGCGTGTCCAAACTAATGATATCCTGCCCTTAAATTTTGTTCACTAATCATTGATTTAGCGCTCATTTCTTAAATCATATCTTTACTATAAATTTGATATGTTTGTATGGCCCTGTCTCTCCAAAGACTGCAATATTAACCTTTTTATATCACTAGATATTTGTTTTTTGCTTGCTTGAGCTTTTCTCCCCAGACCTCCACTTAAAATGAAGTTTTGTTTCCTGCTGGACTTTCCCTGAAACCAAATTTCAAATAAATAAATAAATCTTATGAAGTGATCTTCCACTCTTTGTTTTCAGTGAAGTGGATTTTTCCTGTGTGGTTATCAACTAGCTAGATAGTCTTGTCTGTGAATACACTTAATTTGGAAATTATTTTGTACTTGCAGTCTTATGAAACGTCTTTCCATTCTTCTTAAAGTTTGTTTGGGATTTTGCTTTATCTAATTCCTCCAACTGTTTAGGATTTCTAACACTGTGACAGAAACGGGCTCCATTCTTAATATAATTTACAGTTGGTTAAGCTTTTGAAGTAACGGGAATCCTTCATTAAGAGTTAATAAATTACTAATGCTAGATACCTACTCTAATACCAGCTTGTGTTTAGAAATGGAGACATGAGCACATAATTTCTTTCCCACATCTCATTTGAGAAATGTCACTGCTAAAAAAAAAAACTGTCTGCAACTTTGATGTACGTAAATGTCAGAGACAGATACAGCATTTGCATTTGCGTGTGTGTGTGTGTGTGTGTGTGTGTGTGTGTGTGTGTGTGTGTGTGTGTGCGTGTGCATGTGCGCGCGCATGTGTGTGTGTGTGTGTGTGTGTGTGTGTGTGTGTGAGTGAGTGAGAGACAAAGAGATTGAAACTTAGAAGAATTATTTATAAAAGAAAGATCCGCTTAAGTGATATATTACAGTCAGTATTACCTATCAAGAAAGGAAACAACTCAGTATAGTAATAGAAAGTGAGCCCGTATTAGGTGAATGCAACCGCAGCATATTTATTTTTCACTTGCTTTTTGTCATGGAAAAGGTTTATTTATATGACATCCCTATTTCACTGAAGAGAGGATGTGTTTTTGTTGTTGCTCTACAGAAAAATAATTCTACTTATTAGACCAAACAGATGCAGATGTCCTGTTGAATTAATGTAGAAAATAATTTTCATTATCAGGAGAAAGATATGCAGATGTCATTATGAATTACATAGACAAACATCAGGAGCAGTGCTTGAGATTATAATAATCCTCTCTACTGTAGGCTCGGTGAACAGAATACTTGGTCCACTCATTTATAATCACTGGTAATGTGGTCATTATTAGGTCCCCTGCACAAGCCGTGTCAGGTCATAAGTAACATAGCAACATTATTTGATTAGAAATAGGATAATACATTGCTGTTGATTAGAAAAAATGTTAGAAATTGCCTGAGTATTACTTTAATTTTAAATATTTTATTAAGATTTTGTCTAACTCAATTCTAAAGCACAATGATATTTGATATGAGATTTCCTTAGGGCCCTGTAGGCAGCAGCTGCTGCATGAAACATCATTGTGTGAGCTGTAAACAACAGTGTGGAGCCTCCTGTTTGTCTGTTTTATACTCAAAAAAGTCTTGCGAGATATATCTTCTAATAAGGCATATACTTTGTGTGTGTTGCAGGAAGAAGGTAGATGTTTTATGGGAGTATGTTACCTTTTATTAAATGTACTTGGAACTATAAATGAATTGTCTGTCATTACAGAATAGGAGATTATGTGCCTGCCATACTGTGACAGTGGGAAACTGCACAACTAATGGGCAATAAGAAAAGGCATTCTTTCACTAGAGTTAACACATTTTCTATTGTTCTCTGCTGAGGCATGTGTGAGTGCAGAAAAGAAAAGTGCTTTGCCTCACCCTTGAGCAGATGTAAAGAATGTACTCTAGGGGGGTACCTGAATTGGCTCACAGAGGGATGGAGCCTTTTTTTGTCGCACTGGGATGTACACTTCACTGATTATAGTCTTTTACCGTATGCTTGTGTCCAGTTAGATCATGATGACAATAGTACAGAGTTGTTACTATATTTACTGAAGTAATTTTATCTAAAAAGTAACATGAAATTAAACACATAATACCAAGCACAGTTGAGCCGTGTACCTAGCATAATTTACTAATATAGAGGAGTTACAGCTTATTACACTATATGCTAGAAGAAAGATACTTTTAGATGCACCTCATACACTTAATTCTTAGTTTAACATATATATTCTTATTTAGCGTTCAACAATACACACACACACACACACACACACACACACACACACACACACACACACACACACACACACATATATATATATATATATACACATATCTTCACCAGTCCTGTATAATGCCTTGAAATTAAAAAATAATGCTTAGAATATGTATTTTAACCTGATAACCCATTGAAACTCTATCTCTTATTTGCACATTTCTTTCTCCTTGTTCCTGGAATCAGATAACAGGAAGGTGGTGTCAGAGGGTAGCAGTTAGCATTACTGAATGCATATTTTACAGCAGGTTTTGGGGCTGTCACAGCCCATCAAAATCACAGTGTGCAGATGTGAGCTATAGCCAATTTATGCTCTGCTGACTATAGCACAGCACAGCACTGATGAATTCCCTTTGGTTACAGTTCTGTGACCATGAAGTTAGTATATATAGTAAAGGTTTGGGAGGTAATGTCCTCATATTGGAGGATGTGGAGAGCAAAGCCCTGTCCCCAGTAAAGTGTTTCTTATGTGGTTTGGGGTTACTTTCTATGTAGCGATCATGGAATGTTTATGTTTTAGAATGCTACTGTTCTACTTGTAACTGTAGCAATTTTATTTGAGTTTTTCAGATCATTGTATACAAGGTAGTTGTGAAGCACTCTGTACATAGTAAAGCTGGAGGGTAGTATTAGTGCTTTTGTGATAGGTGAAGGTTTGAGAATTTTGGAATGCCAATCACAGTACATTGGTAATGCTCTCTGATTGATGAAGTGAGCATCAACATTCTGTTTTCTTGATGATGACGTATGTAACCCACAGTACATTGGTAATGCTCTCTGACTGATGAAGTGAGCATCAACATTCTGTTTTCTTGATGAAGACGTATGTAACCCACAGAGGATAAGTAAGATCCAGAGACCATGAGTATACCTCTCAACCTCTTACTGCAAGAAATCTGGAGAGAGCCAAAAAAATAGACAAAGGACCCAGAATAGGGACAGAATTTAAATATTGTTGTTATAAACTTAGAAAGTTGCTAGAATAACAGGTTTTGTGTTAGCATGCATTCTCTGAAGGATGTGACATCTGAAACTCTAGTATCTGTCATTATCTAATGACTGCAATCCTCAATTATTTGCCAGAAAACCACACATTTTATGAGGAAGAGACCAAAAATGTGAGTGAAGCATCTGGGCTTTCTGATGAAATCTGGGAAGTTGAATGCATGACCATGAGCATCATCCAAGCACTAGCTATGACCAGCAAGCTGTAACCAGGTGGCACCTCCCCATCCTGGCACTGCATTGATAGAGTGCAGGCATTCCTTCAATGGTCTTGCATATCTGAGTCCCCATAATTGCACTAGAGAACTCTTCCTTAGATAGAAGTTTCATAGTGAAATGTCAACCACTGCCTCCCCCCACCAGGATGGTCAGCCACCATTAGCTATTCACACCCTTCTGACCCACTCAGCTTCTCTATCTGGTGACACAATCTGAATCAAAGTTATCTGGGCATAGTCAAGACCAAAGCCTTCATATTGTGGAACTGAGCATATGCTTCTTAATTCAATTTATTTAATTTAAGTTTATTTACTAATCTTAAGGCTAGGCTCAATAAATATCGAACATTCTTCTTCTTCTCTTTTGGCTGTTCCCATTAGGGGTCACCGCAGCGGATCATCTCTTTCCATTTCTTCCTGTCCTCTGCATATTGCTGTGTCACACCTACCACCTGCATGTCCTCTCTCACTATATCCATAAACCTTATCTTAGGCCTTCCTCTTTTCCTCTTACCTGGCAGCTCCATCCTTAGCATTCTTTTCCCAGTATACCCAGCATCCCTCCTCAGTACATGTCCAAACCAATGCAATCTCACCTCTGTGACTTTGTCTCCAAACTGTCCAACCTGAGCTGATCCTCTAACATACTGATTCCTAATCCTGTCCATCCTTGTCACACCCAGTGCAAATCTTAACATCTTTAACTCTGCCACTTCCAGCTCTGACTCCTGCATTTTTGTCAATGCCACCATCTCCAACCCATACAACATAGCTGGTCTCACTACCCTCTTGTAGACCTTCTCTTTCACTCTTACTGGTACCAGTCTGTCACAAATCACTCCTGACACTCTTCTCCACCCATTCCACCCTGCCTGTACTCTCTTCTTCACCTCTCTTCCACACTCACCATTACTCTGAACTATTGATCCCAAGCACTTAAACGTATCCACCTTTGCCAACTCTATTCCCTGCATCCTCACCATTCCTCTATCCTCCCTCTCATTCACACACACATATTCTGTCTTAGTCCTGCTGACCTTCATTCCTCTCCTCTCTAGAGCATATCTCCACCTCTCCAGGGTCTCCTCAACATGATCCCTACTCTCACTACAGATCACAATGTCATCTGCAAACATCATAGTCCATGGAGCCTCCTGTCTGATCTCGTCTGTCAACCTATCCATCACCACTGCAAATAAGAAAGGGCTCAGAGTGGATCCTTGATGTAATCCCACCTCCACCTTAAACGCATCTGTCACTCCCACTGCAGACTTCACCACTGTCACACTACCCTCGTACATATCCTGTACCACTCTGACATACTTCTCTGCCACTCCTGACTTCCTCATACAATACCACAATTCCTCTCTAGGCACCTTATCATACACTTTCTCCAAGTCCACAAAGACACAATGCAACTCCTTCTGACCTTCTCTATATTTCTCCATCAAAACTCTCAGAGCAAACATCACATCTGTAGTGCTCCTTCCCAGCATGAAACCATACTGCTGATCACTAATCATCACCTCCCTTCTTAACCTAGCTTCTGCCACTCTTTCCCATAACTTCAAGCTGTGACTGATCAGTTTTATCCCTCTGTAGTTACTACAGCTCTGCACATCACCCTTATTTTTAAAATAGGTACCAAAACACTTTTTCTCCACTCCTCAGGCATCCTCTGACTTTCCAAGATTTCATTAAACAATCTGAACTCATAAAATGCTGGTGCCTTCCTTCTCACAGTTAACGTTTCATTTTCAGCTCCACTACTCTGCCATTGCTGAAAGGCTGTAGTCTTTCTACCATCTTTTGGAAACATCTATCATGTTACCACTCTTTAATCTGTCTCTCGCTCTCTCTTCAAATGATTTATTGATGCAATTTGTTTGATCTTTCTTGATACTGTTCTTGAAGTTGCCCAACGAAGAGTCTTTTACACTAATTTTGCAATGAGTCAAGGATTTTTCTGATGATACAATAATTTTTGTCCTCTTACGAATGACTCTGTCAGTGATTACCTCAATGATTTTCCTAATGATTTTTTTTAATGATCCTCCAAGTTATTCTTACTATACTTATTTTTTAATGCACTAACAGTCCCATATTGGAGAGGTGAACATAACAAAGATGCTAAATCGATAGAAGAAGTAAAAGAAAGAATAAGAAGTTTAAAAGTACAGGATATGAAATGGGATGAAGTAACAGCCAGAGAGATTGAAACAAAGTTAGGAAAAGCCTCTAATTGGAAAACCCCAGGCCCAGATGAGTACTTAACCTTTCGTTAAAAGTATCAACATCTTTGCACGAAGATTCAGCCATGAGTTTGTTGTTTGTCTTTCGGCTTTTCCCGGTAAGGGGTCGCCACAGTGGAATTCCGGTCCGCTAATGATTGGCAGTAGATTTTTACGAAACACCGAGATGCCAGCTCAAAGCCCAACCTTCAATGAAGGCAATGAAGGCACGCCCATATGTCTTTCGAATGCTACCCAACCGCGGGGAGGACATGCAGACTCCACACAGAAGGCACTCCCAAGACCAGCCGATAATCGAACGGGAGAACCTCTTGCTGTGAGGTAACAATGCTACCACCGTACCACCATGGCATTCAGCCATGAGTAAGAACCATTTATATGCACAACCAAACAGACACCAACCTGGCTAACACCAGGAAAAGTAATGATCCTACTTGAGAGTGAACCTGAAAGCAACCCTAAAAATTATAGACCAATAAGTTGCCTTCCAGTGATGTATAAACTATACATGGGAATAGATGCTGACAGAGTTTATAGTCATTTAGAAGAGAACTCAATTATGGCAGTAGAACGAAAGGGCAATAAAACAAAGTCACATGGAACAAAGGATCATTTGTTGTTAAAAAAAGTCATAGTGGAGAACTGTAAAAAGGGAAAGAATCTAAGCATGGCATGCATTGACTACAAAAAAGCATTTCATAGTATCCCACATTCATGGATAAAAGAGTGCTTAAAAATGTATAAGATACATCCTACACTGCCTGACTACATTACAGTGACCATGAAACAGTGGCAGACCACTATGCAATTAAGCCATGATAAAGGACAAATTATGATGATCAATTTCAACAATTGGCTTAAGTACTGGTGTCATTCAAAGGGGATCCAATACCTGTCAGCTTGGGATGATATGCTCGACAAGCCATGATGCTTCACTAGGGACGGCTTGCACCTGTCACCCCTGGGCTTTCGGATATTGGCAAAGGCTCTTGCTACCCCCATAGTGCCTTTTTTAGGCAAGGCTCAAAAGACAAACCCACCTCCATAGGTATCACAAGGGATAAGAAACTAAGAGTAATGCTACTCAATGCCAGAAGTCTAAACCTCAAGATGCACGCACTCGAAACTCTCCTTAGCATGGAGAACATCGATATCTGTGCAGTAACAGAAACCTGGTTCAGGGCTCCTGAGAGCACCCCAGCACTACCAGGTTATACCTCATACCATGCTTTTCGGCCCCAAAACTTGGACCAAACCACAAAAGGAGGGGGAGTATCGATATTCATCAAAGATACCCACACCTCCAGGTTGGTGGAAAAGCACGAAGCATCAGAGACTATCCATGTGCAACTAACAGTGGGTAAAACTGCCTTCCAGTTTATAGCCTGCTACAGACCACCCTCCCAAACCCAGGAACCCCACTCGGCCTTCCTGAGAACACTGGAAAATATGAAGGTCTTTCCAAACACCATTATATTGGGTGACTTCATCTACCCAAACATAGACTGGGAGCATTACTCTAGCTCCAACACCCTAGCCCAAAGGTTCCTAGAATTTATAAACTCAAATGCTATGGAACAACTTGTTACCACTCCCACAAGAGGGGAAAACATACTGGACCTGATCATCACCAACATGGGGACTCTATGCTCCAGACCAGAAGTGTATCCCTCACTGGTAAGATCAGACCATAAACTAATCTCACTGGATATTCACATCCCAACCCCACCCCCTGCCCAGAAAACCACAGTGAAAAACTTCTCTAAAGCAAATTTCACACTCCTCAAAACTGAGGTGGAATCCTTCAAAGCCCCGGCCTGTGGAAAATACGGCCCAGACTGCAGAATCCTTTATAAACGCATTCTATGAACACCTTCAGGAATGCATGGATCATGCGATCCCAAATAAAACCAAGACCCAATCCTCCAAAGGCAGGCGTCCTGTCTGGTGGACCCCAGCCATAAACAAACTATACAATAGAAGGAGGAAGCTACTAAATGATAGAGCAAAATCCCAAAAAGGGAAGGCATCACTGATCAGTATTAGCAAAAAACTACGGGCACACATAAAATTGTCTAAGGCCAGCTTCGAGAGAAAAATTGCACAGGACACTAA
Source organism: Protopterus annectens (assembly GCF_019279795.1). Classification (NCBI taxonomy): domain Eukaryota; kingdom Metazoa; phylum Chordata; order Ceratodontiformes; family Protopteridae; genus Protopterus; species Protopterus annectens. Next base: position 1,045,183,788 of record NC_056737.1, on the reverse strand, counting down.
GGATAATCACAAGGCTTTCTTTAGTTATGTTAGGAACCTGGGTGGTAATTCCCAGATATGCTCAGAATTAGTCCAAAATGACAAAAAATACACCGAACCCACAGACATTGCCAACATCCTAGCTGACAAGTTCAGCGCAAACTTCTCCCTCCCCCCCACCAAAAGAGCAAATATCTATCCCAGCAGAGTGCTGCCCCCCTGACATCTCAGATGCTCAGGTAAGAGCCGCCCTCTCCAAAGCAAAAAACACAGCATCAATGGGACCAGATGGTGTCCCGGGCTGTGTCCTACATGGACTCCAAGAAGAGCTAAACCCAAACATAAAACTACTGTTCAATCTCAGCCTTACTACAGGATATGTGCCCAAAGAGTGGCGTACAGCAACAGTGGTCCCTCTCCATAAAGGTGGTGCCTCAATGGATCCTGGAAACTATCGCCCCATAAGCCTGACTAGCTTGGTCTGCAAAGCTATGGAAAGGATCATCATGGACCTCATAAATAAACATATTGGGGACCTACAAACACTGGATCCTACCCAGTTCGGCTTTGTTAAGGGCAGATCCTGCCTCTTAAACCTGGTTGATTTCTTTGAAACAGTCACCAAGGCCATTGACGAGGGGAAGGTGGTCCACACAGCCTACCTGGACCTCACAAAAGCCTTCGATACAATACCCCACTCGGGCATTATAGATAAGCTCACCAGCTTAAATATAAACCCCTATGTCATTAGATGGATTGCAAACTGGCTCAAGGACAGAACCCACATGGTTAGAATTGCTGGAGCCATGTCAGACTCCAAACCAGTTACAAGTGGTGTCCCACAAGGCTCAGTCCTGGGGCCTCTCTTGTTTGGTATATATTTCTCGGAGGTACAGGCCAACACGGAAGGACTGTGGCTGACCAAGTTCGCAGATGACTGCAAACTGGGCGCCATAATCGACTCTCCAGTCGACACAAGCATCCTCCAAAAGGGCCTCATAGAAACAGACAACTGGTGCCAGAGCCATGGCCTCAAGCTAAATGCCAAAAAGTGTATAGTCATCCCCTTTGGCAAAAACAAAGTGCCCACAAATTACCACATAGGTGGTAATCCATTAAGTACAGAAGAAGTAATTAGGGACCTGGGGACCCAAGTTGATAGCAATCTCTCATTTGACAACCACGTGGCCAAAGTGGTTAGAAAAACATTTTATATAGCCCACCTAATCATGAAGGGATTCACATGTAGATCAGGGGACGTCATCGTGCCTCTTTACTCATCCCTCATCAGGCCCATAATTGAGTACAATGCCCCTTTTGGGATGTACCTTACCAGACACCTGCAGCAACTGGAAAGACCCCAAAAGTACCTCACCAAGAGGATCAAAGGGCTCAAACAGATGCCATATGCTGCCCGGTTAAAGAAACTCCAGCTCTACTCAGTGGCATACCGCCTGTTCAAAGGCGATCTGTGCTGACGTATAAAGCCATGTCCAACCCGGAATTAATGGACATGCTGCACCTCAGAAAATCCAAATCCCATCGAGCTACGCGCTCGAGAGACTTGAACCTCAGCACTGAAATAAATAGGACATGCTGGAGGGACAGATTCATAACCCAGAGGCTCCCTTCACTCTGGAATAATATCCCAGTCCAGGTTAGGCAGAGTCCCTCATTGACTCTCTTCAAGAGGAATCTTGATGAGTGGATGGAAGATCGTAGGTTTACCCCGGGTATCACTTCTGTGTTACTGTTAGACAGAGGCACAGTATACTAACCTCGAAAAAGGGCATAGCAAAATAAATTTAAAATGGGTGGCGAAAGCCAAACACATTTTGGCTAGGCTTATAAATGCCCTAGGGCAGATAGTCTAGTATGAACCTACGAACCTATGAACCTATTATCCCAGGGATAAAAATTCAAAGGGAGATATTCTAGGGTGACTGTCTGTCACCACTGCTATTCTCCCTTGCCCTTAACCCATTAGGATGTCTACTTAACAGCTTAGGCCATGACTATAATTTGGCTCCTAGAAAACAACAAAGTGTAAGGGCTTCTCACTTTCGCTTTGTTGATGATTTAAAACTATATAGCTCATCAGATGAGGACCTGAAAGCACAACTGCAAGTTGTCAAAACGTTTCCAGATGATACAAGAATGTAATTTGGTCTTGATAAATGTGCAAAATCAACCTTTGAAGCAAGAAGACTGCAGCATCAGGAAAACATCAGTCTGGGGCAAGAATGTGATATAAAAGAACCTAAGCAAGAGGGAGTGTATAAATATTTGGGAATTGATGAAGGATCAACAAGAAAACATGAACAAATGTGAATAAAACTTAGTAAGGAATACTTTAGAAGACTTAAATTAATCCTGAAAGCGGCATTGACATCTAGAAACAAAAATCTAAGCTGTAAACCAATTTGCTCTTCCTGTTCTAACTTAGTTTTGGAGTGATTGACTGGACCTAAAACGTGTTGGCTAGATTAGATAGGAAAACAAGAAAGATGCTTCATGCTCACTGAATGATTTATAAAAATCAGTGCATACCAAGATTATGTATTCTCCATTCGGAAGAAGGGATGGGCCTCCTTGAAATTGATTACATGCATAGATCTGCAATCGTGGGACTCCACACATATCTGCTGACTTCACAAGACCCAAATGTAGTGAAAGTTTTGAAACATGAGGGAATAAATCTAAGATGACTTCTCTGCTTAATCTAGCAGAAGCATATCAGCATCAAGCAGGAATGGAGATCAAACCAAAAGTAGATAAAAATGAGGCAGCAACTGAATGTTCATAGATTCATACTAGACTAACTTCCCTTGTGGGCCATTTTAAGTCTAGCCAATTACCCCAAACAAGAATCAAACCTTGCACTTTGTGTCTGTAAGGTAAACACCTTAACCATTAAGCCAACCTGACACCCCAAACAAAAAACAAAAGAAAGAATATAAGGTGAAGGACCAGATGAGAAGGCAAGAAATGCGACAATACATAAATATAGTTGCAAGTACATAAAACTCCTAGAACAACTTTACCTTAATCAGGATTTAATGCAGGAATGGTTAATGAGAGGTGAATTTAAATCAAAAGATGAAAGATTCATCTTGGCAGTCTAGAATAGCGGACTACATGGACATTGGTTTACAAAGTCCATTGAACATGTTAGAGAAACAGACAAATGCAGGTTTTGTAAAACAGAATTTGAGACAGTCACACATCTAGTTGCTGAGTGTGATATTATAATGTCAGAAGGCCTGTATAGTGAAAGGCATAATAATGTGGCAAGACTATTACATTGAGGATTGTGCAAACATTATAATATTGAAGTAACTGAGAAGCATTGGAAACATTAGCCACTTAGCATTATAGAAAATTATGAAGTTTATATCACATGGGATCTCCCATTACTAACATTTCAAAAAAAAAAAAATAGATGGGGGGAAACCAGATATAGTAGTCCAGGAAAAGAAGACATTAAAATTGCTACACCCAATGATTACAGTGTCTTATGGACAAAGAGGCACAAAATCATGAAATACCAGGATAGATATGTTATCAATATCTGGTAATAAAGCTGTTTGTGTGGCAAAGAGGGATAAGGCACCCCTACTGTGTTCTGAAGTCTCACTGAAGTAAGAGTTCAAATCCAGGCCTAGTAGCTTCCTATGCAATTCAGTTCTGGGCACATTGTGGGTGCTGCAAAGGGCACTTTTGGTGAACATCAAAGACTGAAACAATACTAATTGCATGAACTTTAATCATACTTTGATTTAGGAATTGGGGTTCATTCCCGAGTACCTTCACAAGGTGGACTCTGTTTTTATAAAATCTCACCAAGGTGATGCTGATGTATAAGGTCTATCTATATTACCATGTCAAAAGACATGTTCATCGAACATGTCTTAATTGACATAGTAATATCAATTTGTCTAAAACCCGCACGGCCGAGTTAGTAAATTCTTTTTGCCAAACAACAAAAGACTTAGAACCACAGTACACCAAAGACAAACACTGAAAAAAACAGGGCCAGCAGCTCCTCAAATCAGCCTTTATTGAAGGATTCAGTACTTTTGTCGGAGTGTAACCAAAGACTTCCTCAGAATCCATTACATCTCACAAACAAACGGGTTTAAATACTAGACCAATAACAATTCACATAATTAAAACCAATAAAACAATTAAGTGTTCAAATAAGCTTACAACACTTTCTTAAAAACCAACCTTTCAAAGCATCACAGCACACTAACTTCTATAAAATAATTGATAAAGATTACACAAAATATATCATCCTATATGATTTTAAATGTAAAATGCTGGCTATCGAAATGTGGTCATTTAAACCTGGGAAGACATTTGCATTTAACTTTAATTGCCACATCATTTCTTTATATTCAGTTAAGCCTTCCTAGGGTCCATCCCTTACATTATGAAACACCACATCAATAACAAAAAAAGTAAGAGTGCTCGGGGTACATCTGAATGTGTCTGTACAGTGAATTTTTTACATTTTTGTTTTTTATATCTAAGTTGTGTTTGTAAATACATTCTTTAAGCTTTTGTTTAGTTTTCCTTATATAGAATCCAATACATTGTACACACTTTGCCATATGTATAACCCCCTGTGAATTACAAGTACAGTGGTAAGGGGTATACATTTTTTTCATTCCCAGTGTTAATTGTTACCCCTTCCAAAATAAATTTACATTGATTGCAGCACCTACATCTATAGGTGCCCTTTTTCTTATTAGACACATTTCCAATCATATCACCCTATTCAAAGTGTTGCTTAATAGATTTCCCCAACATATACACCATACACAGATTTGTCCCCAGAATCTCTGTAGTTCTTCTGAAACAAGAAAAGATTTTCCAGTTCTTTACCAGGATGTTAAAAATCTTGTTGCAATCCACTGTATAAGTTGTAATAAGAGCACAATCAAACTTTTTGTTCTCAATAATATCCCAGGTGTCACCAAGGTTGTTTTGTAAGATGATCATGTTGTCTCTAAAAAGTGGGGTGATGATACCCTCCCTTCTCTTTAAATTTATTTCAGTTCTTATACTGTTCACCAAGACATCGGGGTACCTCCTAGCATAAGATATTTCTGCTAGTTTGGACCCCTCTCCTTCAAAATCCTGGTTTTCTGAAATCATCTTGGCTAAACATACAAATTGGCCTTTTATCACTCCCCTTTTAACATGTGGAGGGTGACAACTGGTATAATGTAACAACGAGTTTGAATAATGAGGTTTACGACAAATATTAACAGTAATCTTTTTGTATAAACAATCTTTACAAACCAATACATCTAAATAACTAATATTATTAATGTTGTAAGAACAGGTGAGCTTTAAAAATGAGGTAGTAGAATTAAAATAAGTTATCAAATGTCTTATTTCTTCCGGTGTTGTTTCCCACGCTATAAATAAATCATCCAAGAAACATACATATAATTTTCAGGGTTTTTGACTACAATAATTTAATACATAATGTTTTTCCCATTGTAGCATCACTGTGTTGGTGTATAAGGGGGCATATGCCGTCCCCATAGCTATGCCTGTTTTCTGTTGAAATTAGTGACCTTCTATATAGACAAAATTATAATTCAAATCCATTAGTACAACTAACACATTAATTTCATCATTGGTTAATTTTTCTGTCTCCTCCAAAAACTCCCTGAACCACTCTAGACACTGCTCATGTGGTATCACGCTGAATACATTTACAGCAGTAACTATTATAAACCACAAGTTGTCTGAGTAACTTACTTTTTGTAACTTGTACAAAAAGTCTCGAGAATCCTTACATAAATGAAAATAACCATCCAAAAAGTTCTTTAGTTTCAGATCTGTGTATTTTGCTAAGGCTTGTATCTTAGAAAAGCCTGCATTGACAATAGGCCTCAATGGGGGTCTGTTACATCCTTATAGATTTTTGGGATACCGAATATTGAGGGCACCACAGGGTATTTTACTTGTAAAAAAATCCAATAACTCTCCATCTATTTGCCCCTGCTCAAACTTATCCTGAAGAAAAAAGTGCATCTTTCTGCATGTAATGTGAATGTAGTTAAGTGTGGTTTCCTCTTATTGTCTTAATTATTCAAAAACATAAACATTTTATTGACATAATCAACCCTCTACATTACTACTGCTCCTCCCTACCTTTATCTGATTTCATAATTCAGATGGTTTTGTCTTGGCACAATTCCTTCAATAACTAACTCAGAATGGTTCAGGTTGAAACAGCAATTTATATCTCTTCTACTTATAAAGTTTTTAATTTCAAAATCACACATCTTTTCAAATAAAACTAACGGTAAAGTGAGAGGTGGGTTAAACAAACTGCTTCTCCAGATCAGATTGGACCCAACTACACAATCCATATTTTCAAAGTACATTTTCAAATTGAGTTTTTTTTTATAAACAACTTTACATCAAGTAAAACAGTCTCAATTTTTGCACACGTAGCTGGAGCATAAGTGTAACCCCTACTTAAAAGTTTAGAATGCTCAGTTCAATAAATGTTGCCAGTATAATTGTAAAGTTTAAAGCCACCTGCTACATTTATAATAACTTCAGGATAATTATCTTGCACAAAAGAAGGTTCTATCTGGCCCTCCATCCACAGCTGTAGTTCATTTGGCGCCATGAATTTGCCTGGTAGTTCCGTGAAAGAACAGGGCCTCCCAAACGATTCACCTGGGTCCTTAGTCACTCCGACCTCCTCAAAAAATCCCTCTCTTAAGGGACGGCTTCATTTTCTCCAGAATTTATCACTTCACTTCCTTTTCCGTGGTTTTCAGAATGATCTTACCCTCAGTTTGTTCTCATTGGTTGAGGATAGGCTCGCCCTTGCAAATACTTGAGCCTATACCTTTCTAGTTTTTTTCTTTCCTTTTAGAAATATCTAAGACTATCTTGTCTATCTTAGAAAAAATATTAGAGTATTCAATTTTATGAACTGGAAACAACAAATCCTTCTTAATGTTTGTGTCCAACACAGCTGCTTAAGAAATCAACTGCTTAATATTCCGTTGATTGTGTTTTATGAGTAATTCTAGGAGCTCAGTTTTCAAACAGTTCTAGCAGTTCATAATGTAATGGGGAACCTGAATGCAGACCATTTTGGAAATTTCCAACTTCTTAGTCCCCAAGAAACTTGTTTGCATTTTACACATTTGAGCAAATAAGTATTTTCTACTTACAACTTATGTTACTTTAACAGTACCTGCTCCAGTTTGGTTATAGACTGTTGCAAAGTCCCAGTGTTATTAGGTGCGGCATAGTTGATTTTCCTTGCTGTATTTAACCACTTGTTGACATCCACTACGTTATTAGAAGGCACAACACACGAGTTAACCACTTTGTCTGAATTACCATTGTTTTCTCCTTCATAGTTACCTCTAACACCTCCAAGACAATGAGGGGTGTTATTAAAGTCCATCGACACAGTACGAGAATTACCATGGTGCATAATAGCCACAACTTGCTCATTCGAATCATACACTATATTGTATTGGTTTTAATTATGTGAATTGTTACTGGTCTAGTATTTAAACCAGTTTGGTTGTGAGATGTAATGGATTCTGTGGAGGTCTTTGGTTATACTCCAACAAAAGCGCTTAATCCTTCAATAAAGCTTGATTTGAGGAGCTGCTGTCCTTGTTTTTTCACTGTTTGGCTTCAGAATTTTTTTTTCCCAGAGAAAAAAAATACTCGGCCATCATTGGGGGATTTGCCCTTTTTCCCACTGTAGTATGATCTCAGAGTTGGTATATTTAGTTATATACTAAAGGCCCCCCCCCACATTGTAGGGTTTGAAAGTGTGTCTTTTTTTCTATATGGCCGAGTGATTTTTTTTTTCCCCCTGGGAAAAAATTTGCTGACTTGGCTGTTCGGATTTTAGACAAGTCAATATTACTGTGTCGATTAAGACATGTTCGGTGAACATGTCTTTCAACACGGTAATATAGACCCGATGTATAGACTATATTTTATATAGCGTATATCATGGACAGAACTAGGTTAAAAATAAACAAGACAGCTGGGTGCACAAGACCAAGGATAAAAAGTGTCCAATCATAGTATGTGCACTGGTGCCAGGACTGGAAAAAATGAGAGTGTAGAATCCTCATGGAAACTTTCCTACAATGGGGTTAGCCCAGGCTAAGGAGATGATAGCCCCCTGTTGCAGAAAAACGTAGTAGTCCACAGAAACTGACAGACCAGAAAGAGAGTCATAAAGATGATAGAGTGGACTATTGAGGATGAGAAAGAAACTATGTACTGTTACTATTATGAAAGAAGCCCAGTATATCTAGATAGGAGATACACAAAAAAAATTAAGAGAGAAATTAGATGAAATAAAAATACTTGCAGAAGAAAAACTGTCAAAAGCTTCAAATGCAAATTTATGTTCATTAATACAACTTAGTCATGAAAAACATTATACAGACCAAGAAATCTTGAGCCTTTTGGAAAAAGAAGCAACTGAGGAAGTTTGAAAATATAAAGAACAAAATCTAGAGATTTTTGAAAGATACAAAAAGAAACATGGTCATGGAAAAGAAAGAGAGATCTAATATGAGGCAATATCTATGCAACTGAGAAAGCCAAACTAATTAATACCAAAAAGCAGCTCCAAAGATATTTAAAGAGAAATATAGGCAAAGGCACCCAGATATGGAAAATTTAAGAATACAAAAAGTAATACCACAAAGGAGGAATACAGAACAGAAGATTAGTAAAGTAGAAGTTAAACAAATTGAAGTTAAATATTGCATCATATTAAATCTCTTTTTATTTCCCATGCCCATATTTCTTCTTCAGATGTCTTCCACTTCTACTGTTTCTCCTTACTTTGGGGACTTATCATTCCAAAGTCCCCAAAGTAAGGTGAAACAGTAGGAGTGGAAGAAAAAGAAATGTAATATGATGCATTATTTATGCAAAGGAGAACGCAAAACTAACCAATACAAAAAAAATGCAGCACCAAAGATATTTGAAGAGAAATACAGGCAAAGTCATTGAGATATGGAACATTTTACAATATAAAAAAATAAGAAAACAAAGGGGAAAGAAGAAAAGAGAATTATAAAGAAGTTAAAGAAATAGAAACTGAAGTTATGGATTACCTGCAAAGTTAAGGATTTACTGTAGAAAATCCAACTCAGGTAACATCACAGCATGATATAACAATGAGCCCCCAAATTAAGGAGAAACTGGTGGAACAGGAAACATCTGATCAGTTGCCATATGAAAATATGGGTCTACTTCTACTTACCAGATTTACACTTCTCCGAATCATAAATTGCTGACTTCAACAAAACTCCATTAAACAGAAACCACAGACTACTGAACTTCTTTCCCTAGGAAACGAACCACTTGATGATTAAATCAAGAAAGGACTGTTTTTCTGTTCTAAAATTGGATGTGATTTGACATAGTATTTTCTTTATAAGTTGTTCGAATTTGGGGGAGTTAAACACTAGTAGGTACTAAGGTAGAATTGTTGGTTTTGTTTACAGGGAGATTTAGAAGTTACTAATTTGTCTTATAGTCATTTTTGGAAGTGATTTGGTTTTCATGTTTTTTTATAAGATAGTTTCCATCACTGCTACGCACCCCAGTCCTCATCACCACTAGATTTAAGCCAGCAATTTTCCTTGACACATCAACCCCTCCCTTTTACCTCAAAAGAGTCAAGTTCAAAGACATTGCTGTCCTTGTAAACAAATCCAAACAGACACCATCACAGGTGCCAATGGACACCAACCTCTGCCATGACTTTCACATGTACCATCTTACTAACTGGTTTAATATCTGTTTAATTTTGACTCCATGCATCCACTATGGAAAACAGTCATAGTCAAGCTCATTCTTAAATCACCCAAGCCATCACAGCCTCATTAATTCTGGTCCCTATCTATTCTCCCCACCTTAGTAAAATATTTAAAATGCTGATGTTGTTCCAGTTCATTGACTATCTTGGCAACCACAGAATTCAGCTCTATACACCTTCATAGATGATATTCACAACACTGAATAAACACCAGCTCACTAGAGTTCTATTTGTAGACATAATAAAAGATTTCAAAATAGTTGACCATTGTCTACTATACCTCTCAACTGTCCAGATTTTTGCAGAATGTTCAGATTTTTGCCTCATATCTTTGGTATATTTTTCATAAAATTGTGGTTTACTGGCAACTCATTGAGAACTTAAGTCAGAAAATAATGGCAGATAATTGAGTTTAAGAATTCATATCCTTCAGAAATTTTAAGCTAAAGTAAAACCTGTTATTGTGTCAGCTTTCTAAGTTTGTAAGAGCGATATATAAAAAGTGTCCCTATTTTTGGGCCTTTGTCTCCCCATTATTTGTGGATTTGTCTAGATTTTTTGCTCTAAGAAGTTGAGAAGTATGTTTTCTATTCATGAACTTTCTACTCTAAAGAGGAATCAACCCTGAGGCAGCAAAATGGTTTGACTTATTCCTCTTCAACACACTATTCAGAGATCAGCTTGGAGTCTTCTCCTTCTAAATTGCACTCTTAACTAAATCAGTGCCACAAGTTCTGTCCTCTCGCACATATTTTTCACTCTGTTTATCAATAAACTTACTGCATACCTCTCTAAGATGTCTCTCCTACTTGGTTCAGATGTTATTGACATATACATTTCCAATCCCTCCCACTTAAGTATCAAAAAAACAACTGGAGTTCTAACTTCTAAACCTATCAAACGGTCTGCTTACTCACAGGCTGGTTTTCAACACAAATAAAAGCAAAGCCATGCTTTTTGTAACCCAGCAAAGACTGGTCAGGACATCTGGCAGCCGTGTCATTACTCACAGCAATCTAGAAGCAATTGTACCAGGAATGTATTATCAGTCCCTTGACATGGTTAGATCCCAGCTGCAACTTACAAAGGTAACTGTAAGCCACCAAAGTCAGAGTAAATTATCTGCTGTTTGGGTCCATGTGAATTTCTTCCTCCCTTTCTGATGAAGGAAGAACTGCACTGGTAGAGGAATCCCACCATAACAACAGTAGTACAGACTCCATACGTCAGCCAGAACTTCAAGAAAGAATCTCAAGGCATAACAAACTACTCAAAATGACATCAGCAGATTTATTTCCCTAGCCCACCCCAAAAGAGAGCACCACTGCTCCATACTTTCTAAAGCCAAATGGCTTCCTTTGGAACTCAGAGCCTATTACTAGTAGGAGGTCTTGTCTTCAAATTCACCAACCTAAACTAATTTTCTTTCTTTGCAAGTGCACTACATGACAGAAATGTCCCATATAACCCAAAATCCCTTGCTGCACACACTACCACCATACAAGCCCAGCCTTTAAAACCATGGTAAACACAACACACCCCCTCCAATCGTGGACCTAAAATCTGGACTATCATCTCACTTTATTTAGAAATGACTATCCATTTTCCCAAGTTTCACTCAAAATTAAAATCATTAAAAAAGTGGAATATAAGTGCTTTTGCATTAATGGCTTTGCTTGAACTAATACGACCCTTTAGGAATGCAGTCTGAAATGTTAATTTTCTACTCACAACTTTATGTTTTTAACACAACTCTCAATATTCTATCTCCATAATGTGGAGCATGACGTCTCATAATTGCGTAATGTGGAACACTAGCAGCTTACTAACTCCTTCAGCTAGGAAGTTCACTAGATGGCTAACAAGTTATTATATACTTTTAAAAAGTTGTTTTGATGAGTTAATATGATTCAGTATTATACAACAATGATATACCTTCAAAATTATTAACACTGAATGCAAAACAAACCCTTTAAATATGGAACTCAGAATGAGGAACGGTCTTCATAATGAGGTACACTTGAGAGGCATGAGGGTTAAACCAGTAATTTCTATTTTGTACTCAAACCTAATGTTTTTGTCCCCACAACCCAAATAATAATTTAAAAAATGTATTTAACTCTCCGAATGTTGCCTCTATGTACATAGAAAAGGGATGCATTGTTTTCAGCTGTTGCCATTTATAACCACAAAATGGCTATTTTTCAAGATTTATTCCTCTCACACAAGCATGTTTTGTATGGCTCTATACTCTAAACAGAAGACAGTTATAAACATTCTGTGCTTTTTGAGAATGTTTTAAACAGAAGTTCATAATACTGTACTCATTTGAGTACACACTGAGTATGCCTAGCTACACATTTCCAACCCTTCCTTACTTACCATAAGTGCATTAGGGCAGCTACTCATCCTGCTGAATCCTGATCGTACCTTTCCAAAAATTGTCACACTCAGCATTCTTCTTACCTTAACTATTACCAGTACTTCAACTCATTACCACCCCCTCTTCTATTCCCTCACCCTCTATACTCATGTCTCCCCCCATCACTTCCCTCACCATCTGCTATCCAACTGTTATTACGTTATTTTCATAATAAACGGTGTACTCTGACAATGATGTTCTATTTGGTAATCATTGTTTATAACTTATTTGGGCTGTTATAACACCATTGTTAAACATTTGTACTTTATTGTCTTAATTTGGTAATTTCATTTTCTGTTAATGTTGTTGTTTTTTTTGCAATTACTGTCTGTTATCCTTTGGACTATAATCATTACTCTTTGCTTCCTTAACCTGAGCCTGAAACTGGTCCAGATGGATCAATATTCTACCTTATTAAGAAATATGAATACCTATCTAAATAAATAAACATTTAGCTTCAGACACTGCCAGTAGGTGCCATGATACTGCATCTGCACGCCTTGGATCTGTGTAATCATGAAACCTGTTCACAAGCCATTCTGCCCATAATATCAGGTTATTGTAGTGACACCATTTAAAAGGAAAGATCGTTTGCTCTGCTTTTGTAAACACAGCATAGCTCCTTATTATCCACTGGCATTATTTTAAGGCCTGAATAAGATAGTATTAAGACAGTAATGCACCTTCTCAGACATTTTTTGTACCTTGCTAACTCAAAATTTCTGAATGTACTTTCTGTCAGTGTATATTACACTCTGCATCAGAAACAAGGTTAAAATGAATACATTATTAACAAGAACTTTTCAGTCCAATTATTCTTTTTCTATGGTTATTCTTGTGCCTTTACCTTTTCTGAGATCACAGTATTCACTACATGTAACTATGGAATTCACGAAGAACTCTGAAGCAGAACACAAGCTTTTTGAGTTAGCATCTGCAATTCGATTTACATCAGTTACTTCCTAGACATTTATCTATCCACCATATCTCCTTTTGTTTAATTCGTGTATAGATAGATAGATGGATAGATAGGTTACAAAATGATGCAAAACCCCACATTTTCTGCATTTCCTCTTCAAAACAGGAAAACAGTTATTATTACTATTATTATTATTATTATTATTATTATTATTATTATTATTATTATTATTATTATGCTTGTAATCCTACCTGCAACACCATGGTTTCTGATCAGCCATTTTGGTCTAGCTTCCTGTTAATACCCTATTTACATATATGTGGTTTTTGCACTATTTTCCATTATTGTAATAACCTACAGACTCATTTTGTTCCATGTAACACTTTGTGCTCCATGCATCCATTTCCTAAGTGACAAACACTTTACTGTATTGTTTCCAGAAAATATGTGGCTACTTGCACTTCTTTACTTTTTTTAGATATTTCTGACACAACACAAAGGAGATCCCATTCCTGCAACCATTGTTTTCAACTTCCTCCACATTTCTTTGAAGAACCAAGAACACTGGTGGATTTTGTGATAACATTGCTGCATGATTAGGAATTCCCTTGATTTCCATGCGTAATGGTGGCTTTTGGCAGTGTTTTGTTTGTAATGATAAAATGGAGTTGCCATTTGAGAAACTTCTGGATCTCATAATGGTGAGTTAATGGGATTTTATCAGTTTTTTTTTTCATTCACTCTTCTAATTTCATTCAAGTTTAGTGATCATTTGTGAATTGTCATAGTAAATTTTGTTCAAACCATTTTCATTTTTAGTTTGAATTTCACCTATTGGCTTAGTGACAAAATTAACTCAAACTTTTGCATTGGTTTGTTTTTGCATTGTTTGTGAAAGCCTAGCATGCTCAATTGCTCAAATCATCTCTCTTCTCTACTTGCGTCTACCTAAATAAAGTAATTCCATAAAGAACATGGAGACTGGCTCCAATCTGCTCCTTACCCCTTCTGAATATAATGCAACATTTTGATTTATTTTCTATACATTTAACTACTGTCTGCTAATATGATAAAGACATGCAGCAGCACATATAAATGCATATAACAGTTTAACGTTCAGACAGAAGAAGATGACCTACATTACATGTGCATTTAGCATTGTGTTAGGTTGCTAGGATAACCAGATGCTACATAAAATATGACAAAGTAAGAACCAATCTTGACTTGAGAGTGGAAAAGCCATGACTGTGTGTAGAGTAGCAGAATTAACCAGTCTTCAAATGCAGAAACATTGTCTGTGTGTAAAATTATTCTGAAGCGAAAGTCCATTGGAATTAGAGTGGTACTGTGAATGCAAATCTCAATGTAGGAAATGCTTCAAACAATGTGGCTGCCAAGGAATTTTCAGTTATGCATGAAAATGATGACTCAGAGGAGAGAAGTGTTCATATCAGTAAATGCATTTTATTGAAGGTGTGGTTATTTATATGACAAAAAAAAATTGTCTAGCTCTTCATAAAGAGCAATGTGGAAAAGCCAAACACTTTCACTGGTATACAAGTCTAGAAACAAAGGCAAAGATCTGTTTTGTAAGTGATTGAAGCATACAACGATACTGGCTCCAAAATTACCCACAGTAAGCAGAAAATTATTTGTTTGTGATTGCTCTGTTAGTTTGTTTATTGAGACTATTTGCGTAGTAACTTCACTGAGCTTAGAAATTCAATAGTTTTGCCAGTGTAAAAGTCAATGGACTAGAAAGCTGTTTATAGATTAATTACATTTAAGCTAGACACTGCGGCTGAATGTTGCATCATTACTAACAGTTCATTCAAACAACTGGGCTTGAGCAGTTTACAGATTTCACTGCTAAAGTTAAAGGCTTCATTACTGACTTATTTTATGTACAAACTGAAATGATGGGATCAGATAGAGCTCTGTTTTTTTTTTTTTTTGCAAAAAACAGAATACAATGTATTGTTTGAAGTTGTGAAAGTGTACAAATGAGCAAATAACATGATTAAGCAAATTCACAGTACACAGAGGCAGCAGCATTGCACTAAAGGGCACTGTGACACAACTGCTTACCTTTCATAGAACCCATTATTTACACTATTGCAAATAAATGAATCACACTATCAGAAAGATGATTCACATAGCCACAGACAATAATTCACAAAGACCCATTGATTTTTCACATTTGTAGAGGCAGTAATTTATGCATTTGTGCATTACATAGTGTAAAGCCTTAGGACCAGAGCACAGTGGGCCATATTTGATATCACCAAGGTCCATAAAGCAGTTTATGATTCCCCTTCTATGACTTACTGTAGTAGTGAATGGTTCTAAGACCTATCCCTTAGCTGTCTTTATAGACAGAAAGTTAAAGCAGTTTTATGAAAATAGAACTCATATTCATAAAGACTCATGTGACTTTTTCACTAGAATTAATGGTATGCCATTTAAGGAAGAAGTTACATTTGTCATAATAAAATTAGTGAATTTGATTACAGTTATACCACATGCTCAAGGTTTGGAATGGTTTGAAGAAGCCCTCTTGGCTTGTGAATTTTTAAACCAAGAGGACTTCAGATTAATAAGTGACTTTATGAATCTAATATTAAAGAATAATTATGTTTTTTGAAGGAGAATATTTTTGAAAAGTGAGTGAAGTGGCAATGAGTGTGGTATGTGCCCCCATTATGCCAACTTTGTGTTGTTGACCTGGGAACATGAATTTATTTAGAATTCTCCTTATTTCACTTCTTGTTAAATACATGCTCAGTTTCTAGATGATATTTGTATTTTATGGGATGGTCAGAGAGATGGTCTTTTGCAATTTCTTGAATATATGCAACATACTACTGCGTTTTTAGGTTCACTCACCAAGTATATGAGAGTGAACTTCAATTTTTGGATGTTTCGATTAAAAAGCACAGTTAAACTAAGAATTTTAGTTCAAAGATATTCCATAAAGAAATTTTTCCCAAATCCTATTCAGATTTTACTACTGACCACCCTTTAGTTTTGAAGAAAAACATTGTAAGAAAGCAATTAATTTGGGCACCTATGATGACCTCAGAATATACAGAATTTTTGAATGACTGTGTATTTTTTACTGAATTATTTATATAGAGGGGGTAGCCAAATGATTTGATCACTAGGATGCTAGCATGAAGAGAGAGCTGGTAAAAGAGTAGGGCATCAAATATGCCTCTATAATCGGTTATTGTATTTTACCTAAACCTTGTAAAGAAAACTGTGATTTACTAAGGGATACTAATATTTCACTGCAATATAATAAGGCCTTATTTTTGCATTACAATTATAATACTATGTCAGTTAAGAAAATTATTTTGAAATATTGGAATATATTTGGTACTTTTTCTAACACGCTAAAAGAGTTTTCAGACACTCCATTAATTGTTTATAAAAAGGGTAAAAATCCAAAGAAAATATATGAAAGTAACACTAATTGCATACTTAATTGAAGTAGAGCAGGTATTGGCACCTACAAGTGTGGCTCTTGCAAGCAATATTAATACATAACTAATACAGAGGAATGAAATTTATCAGCTAGGGATAGATACCTTAAGGGAGGGCGGCCACGGTAGTGCAGTGGTTAGCATTGCCACCTCACAGCAAGAGGTTCTCTGGTTTGATTCTTGGCTGGGGTGCCTTCTGTGCGGAGTCTGCATGTCCTCCCTGTGGTCACGTGGGTTTCCTCTGGGTGCTCTGGTTTCATCCCAAAGACATGCTGTAGGTGGATTGGACACTCTAAATTGGCCCTAGGTGTGAGTGTGTGCATGTGTGTGCCTTCTGTGGAAGGTTGGGTGCTGGGCTGGTAACTCATCACTGTAAAACTCTACTGCCAATCATGAGCAGACAGGTGATCTGCTGTGGCGACCCCTAACCAGGAAAAAGCAGAAAGAAGAAGAAGAAGATAGATACCTTAGGGGTAAGAAATATTATAACTGTAACAGTAGGCGGTGTAATATATTTGGCTGTATGTAAAGCATGCCCATTATTCTATATAGGGAAAACTGAAAGGCCCCTTTGGAGATATATATATATATATATATATATATATATTAACACCAGTATGAGATTACAAAAGGGGTGGAAATAATATGTTTGTGTTTTGGGTACTTGAAAGATATTCCCTTAATCCCCAAGGTGGGCAATGGGAGGGCAGAACTGAGTATTGTGAATGATATTAGCAATTGTTATTAGAGGCAAATATTCTACTGGGTTTGAACGAATAGGTTTCTATTTCTACCAGTGTTGAAAATGAGGCCAGTTAGACTGTAATATGAATTTATTGTTCACTTTGTTTAATTCTTGTATCACCTAGGTGAATATAAAATGTTGGATTGTTTAATGAATTATTACTTTACCTTATATTCATGTTTATGGGTTTATTTACAGTTTTAGAGCAGTAACTTTGCTGTAGCTCTTATTATGAACTAGAATTAGGACTACTTTCATGCTTTTGATATATATATATATATATATATATATTTATATATTTATTAAAGTATGTATATAGTATTATTAATCAGGTCTTGAATAATATGTATACGTTTTGATTTTTTTTTTATGGCTTAAGTCATTGTATAAGGGAGATTTTTAAGTTACTCATAATGTGATCAATTGCTGAGGTATGTTTACTATTTAAATGGCCACTTGGACAATTCAGTTTTAGCTCTGATGAAGTCCTAAGCAGTGATGACAAAAGCACTTAACTAAAACTACTTGTGTATTTTTTAACAAATGCAGCTTGCAGTTGGAACTTGATCTCAGATCACTGGTGTATGTTATTTCTGACTGCTATTGTGATATTCAGTACCATGCAGGTCAGATTTACAAGGCTGCATTTGTGCAGGATTTACTTGTATATATATAAAGAAAAGATACCTGACTTTAATAAATGATTACATTTTTTGTGTCATTTCGGGGGAATCTGGCATGAGTTAGCATGTAATAAGAAGCTTGCCAGTCTACCTTGCATCCACATACTGGCTTAAACCTTTGCTGCCCCAGTGCATTTTTAGACAGTGTTCAGCTGATAGACATTTCAGTGTAGCTAACATATCAGTCCCAAAACTGAATCATGTTAGGCTGTCTCTCCTCAGTACCAGAAGTCTAAGAAATAAATTGCCTGATCTTGAGACATTCCTACATTTGGTAAAAAATCCAGGTTTGCAAAGCTTATGAGACTTGGTTTAGATGTTAAGAGAGTACTTGTCAAGGAACTTTATACTTCCAGGCAGATCCCTTTGGACCCACAAACTGCACCCGCTGAACCACAGATCATGATAGATGTGATTAATTATTGATTAATAGCTTGCTGACCATATACGATTCCTCAGTGTTCTAAATTATCACCCTGTTAACAATAACTCCTTTATTTTGGATGACTTTAACTATCCTTCAACAAACTGGTACAACTATACCTCCTATATACAATATACTCAAAAATGAATAGCCTGAAAAATTCAGACACTTTATAAAGGAAAGCATCCCTTGGCTCTTTCTTGCATTACTCCTCTGGTATCTCCTTCCTCAGTTAAGTCTGACCACAGACTTATGACTTTTTAAACTTTATTTATTTTTGTGGTGTGCTATTTTTCTCATGTTACGTTTAGTTCTACAATCCAAAACTGAACACCATTGCCTACCTATCTATTATCTTTGCTAGTTGCTAAGGCTTCTTTCCAATCTGTGAGCTGTTATTTAAGTACATTCTCTTTTTTGATATTTGCTGGCAGTTATATTGATGTGGTGAAAGCAGTATGGTTTGCACACCTTTGTAGCAGACCTACAAGTTTAGGTGTGCATTCTTGGCAGCATTCTTACCCATTGGGTCACTTGTTCTTTAATGCAATAACATGTTGCAATCTGTAGATAGCTTTATTGCATTGATTAGCTTGCTGGTAGTTTTGAGATGCACAGAGATTTTCTCTATTATTTTTGATGTATGCAAAGACATTTGTACTTTTTGTTTCTTCACAGATTGTTCTGTCATCTTTTATGATTACATAACAGTGTGGCCTTAATTGCCTTTTCTTGTTCATCTTGCTCTATATATTTGCACATTGAATTATTATTACTCTAATGGCATATTTGCAGATAATACTGCAGACAGTTTTAGTTTTCTCCTTCTGCTATTGGAGGTGCAGAATTGCTTGGTCCTTTTGACCTTTTCTTGATTTTTTTGTCATATCATATATGATAGGTTTTGTAGCTTTTAAGAGATGGGATACTATAATACTTCTTCAACCACTTGTTGGGTGACTTAGTGCAGTGTTAAGCCTCTTGTTAGCAATGAGGAGGCTGCTGTTTAGAACTGCTGTCATGTTGTTATTTTTAATTCTGCACAGAATCTCCTAGGTGTTCTAGTATTTCTAGAGCCATTTTTAATCAACGTTCTTGCCAATTTTCTGTTTTTTCTGCATTTTCCTTTCTTGAAATGCAATCATTTATTATCTTTTGAAGTACATTTTCTGTTTTTTTTTAAAAAGATGTTTATTGATTTTAACATATAATCAGTAAAACAAACTAATTTATACAAGCAGTTAACAAATAAGAAATGTTAACATTCATAAAACAACTAAAGTATTTACAAAGACATCCACAGTTAAGTACATCATCTAACATAACTATAATACATTATAAAGGTTCCAAGTCTTTTTTTAACAAACTTTGTAAAGTATCCCACATATTACAGCTTGTTGTTTTCCTAGAAGTTCTTGATTTAATAGTCATTAATTCCATTTGACATACCTCTATCAAAACATTTTTTAACTCATTAAAAGAAGGAGGGGCATCTGAAATCCAATTTCTAGTTATAATCTTTCTAGCCGCTGCTAGAATTGACCATAGTAAGGGAAGTTTAACCTTTTTAACACATTTGGGTATAGGGCTATTGAAGATGATTAGTGATTTAGATATTGTAAAATTATCTGTAAAAAGAGCCTGTAGAAAATTGTTAATTGATGCCCAGTATTCCTTCAGTTTTATACAATCATGGAACATATGTGCCTAGTTAGCATTTATCATTGAAGAATATCTCTTACATATGTTATCTTTTTTATTCATTTTGCTCATTATTAGTGGGGTGTAGAAGGACCTGTGTAAGAATTGCCAGGCATAAAGTTTCCATTTAATTGATGAAGTTGTTTTAGAAACTGATTCCAGTATATGACTTTTATCTTGTTGTTTTGGTGGTTCTCTATTAATGGAGTTGAAATAATTCCAGTAATTTTCTGGACAGTTGAAGGTTTCATCTCTAATAATTTTGTGTATGTGAGAAAGATTGCCTTTATCTGAAATCTTCTGCTGCAAGTTAAGTATCATGTAATATATCAGTATTGGGACAGGTTCTTTAGTTATCGGTGTTATTAAATCTAGTTTATTAGAGAGATATTGTCTGAAAGCCTGGATCTCTAACCAACAAGTTTCATCCAAATAAAATTCTTGAATTAAAAAATCTAGGGTTTTAACTTTATTATCCCGTAGCATCTGATGCCAGTACATTAATTTATTCTGCCTGAATAGTAAAGTTTTATCAGGGTTAGATGATAAGAGTATACCTTGTGTATACGTTATGGGAAATAAAATGAAGATCCATTCCTTATATTTGGGATGTTTATATATAAAGTTATGGAAAGTAATAAAAATATTTATTGGATAATTTGATGTGTGTCTCGGTGTCATGGGTACAGTGCAAAATTCTTTGAGTATCCATAATATGGGATTATTTATAATAACATTTTTGTGTGTTAGTGGTATATTGGTTAGTTCCATGCCAATTAATTCTCCAGATTTTTTCCATTTCTCAACATATGAATTATCTATTAGTAGAGATATAGTTTTGATACTAGAGGAGTATAGATCAAAGTCAGGAAAGGCTAAACTTCCTTGGGACCAATTATTGACGTGTGTCTTTAATGCCACTCTAGGTCTATGAGGTGCCCAGAAGAATTTCAACATTAATGAGTTTAATTTTTTAATGATTGTCTTGGTAGATGGGAGTAATATTGATTGTATTATATATATAGTATCTTCAGAAATATAATCATTTTTTATAATTGTCTTTCCTCCATGGAGAAAACGATATTATTCCAACTTTTAAACAGAGTTTGTATGTTTTCAAGACATTTACTGTAGTTATATTGAATGATAGATTTAATATCTCTTGCTAGGATAATTCCTAGATAAGTTATATAATCTGAATTGGGTGCATATTTATGATAATCTTTTTAAAGAATATTTTCCCTAAATGTATTGGCAAAATCTGAGTATTTTCTTCATTAAATGTCAGACCTGAGATTTTCTTAAAGTCTGCCATTGTGTTAAATAATGACTGTATAGAAGAGTTGTTTCCTGCTGATGTAATTAGTACATCATCAGCAAAAAGCTGAAGTTTAGATACTGTATCATTTATTTTAAATTCTTCTATACCATTGTTGTTTCTAATTAAATTAGCCCAGGGCTTCATTATTAAGGTAAATAATAAAGGGGAGAGTGGACACCCCTGTTTAGTACCTTTTAATATGGGCATATTTTGAGAGACCTATGTGCCAATTTTTATGTATGCCAGTGCTCCTTTATATAGATTTTCAATCAGATTTACGAATGCATCAGAGAAATTTGTATACCTCAGCAAGATAAACAGGTAGTCCCAGTTTACAGAGGCTGAATTTATGTCAAGGCTTATTAGTGTCAAATGCTTCTTATTTTTATTTGTGTAATCAATTAGGGTTAAGGTTCTTCTTATATTGTCAAAAGTATTTCTATTTATAATAAAGCCTGTTTGATCTATGTCAATAATGTTTGGAAGAATTGTCTTTAATCTGTCAGCAAATATGTTCATAAACATCTTATAGTCAACACTGAGCATTGTGATGGGCCTATATGATGAGCATCTTGTTGGGTCTTTATTAGATTTCAGAACTAAATATATTACTTCTTCTCTCTGCTGCTGAGTGTCTCTGTTCCCTGGTGAGCGTATAACACTAGTCTCCCTATAGTGGAGTCTCCCCTGTGGTTTCATCTGGGCACCGATTAACGAACACTCTGCGTGGAACACTATTCTGAAACCCTTTTCCTGACCTTCGGCTCCACAAACAGCAAACCTCTTTTTACAAAGACCACTTAACCTATAGTGGAGTCTCCCCTGTGGTTTCACCTGGGCACCGATTACCGAACACTGTGCGTGGAACACTATTCTGAAACCCTTTTCCTGACCTTCGGCTCTGCAAACAGCAAACCTCTTTTTACAAAGACCACTTAAGTATGTGTCTCCAATAACAAATAATTATTGTGAAAGAAAGTGATACTTTTAACCTTGCAGCTGTGTTACTTACAGTTGTTTCAATGCCCCTAGAGTTACTGTGAAGCAACTAGTATCTGAATACGCTCTTACGCCACGTGTAGCTTAGGTCAATAAACAAGACGCCAGCAGCCCTAGCATAACATTTTCTATCCCTCTTTTTCTCCTTTCTCTCTTCTCTACTCACTTTATTCTTCCCTGCTATTGTTTAGAGTGCTGTCCTTTTCCTCTCGCCAGCAAGACCGACCACTATTTTTATTAGTCTCCCAACTGCCCAGCTTTTGGCCTAGCAGTAAATAAGAGGAAAAACAAAACTTAAACTAAAGAAAATCAATGAAGTAACTGCTCCCTAGCTGTGCTATTCTCTCCACACAATCCAGCCAATCCCTCTGCTCCCTGATTGGTTTGTGCCATTCCTTATCTGAGCATTGCCCCGCTCCCCCTCTGCTTAACCCCTCCTCCTTCACCTCATATCCTGTTCTTAGCTTTCATAGGTACCCTTATCTAGCTGGCTCCATTTTTAAATATACTACTTCTTCTCTCTGCTGCTGAGCGTCTCTGTTCCCTGGCGAGCATATAACGCTAGTCTCGTAAGTTCTCTTTTCACTATTATTGTGTCAAAATAATGCAATGTTGCATTAACTAACTATATTCCTTGCTATCCCCATGCTATCTGTTATATAGAGCACCTCATATAACGTAGTCAGTGCTGCATTACTACAGGAGGTACTGTTTAAGCCCAAGAGTTTGGTTTAATATCTCTGCAGTTTATCGCTCATCTCTGCAAGTGAAATAGCTGTACCATGCCACATCATGCTTTACTATGTACTGTGTTTGTAAATCAAGGTAGTAGCGCATTTTGTGATGTTTGGTGTTATTGCTAATCAGCAATAGAAGCTGCACATGGTGCTGTTATCAGCATTATTGCTGGGTTATCAACAGTACAACAGGTTTTTCTACTGTACTTAACAACTGTAGTGCCTATGACAGAAGTGTCAAAGAACTTAATTCTGTTTAAATTCACTGCTTAGTCTTTCTGCTACTGAAATGCTCAATGCTTCTTCTATCAATGAAATTGATTTTAAATGACAATAGAAGCGAGTACATTTAAATGTTCACAGAAGCGAGTGCAATTGAAGAATGTATTTTTGGTTAGCTTCACTGCTTAGCCTTTCTGTTGTTGATATGCTCTATGCTTCTTCTATCAATGAAATTGATTTTTAAATAAGGATAGAAGCGAGCGCATTATGCTCCATGCTTCTTCTATCAATAAAATTGATTGTTAAATGACGATAGAAGCGAGCGCATTTTAATGTTTACAGAAGTGAGTGCATTTGAAGAACCTACTTTTGGCTAAATTCAATGCTTAGCCTTTCCACTGTTGAAATGCTCCATGCATCTTCTATCAATGTAACTGATTGTTAAATGATGAAAGAAGCAAGCGCATTTTAAGGTTTACAGTTTTTTTTAATTCTCTGCTCAATCCTATTGCTGTAAGAGCACTACATCATATTTCTCTCAATATAATTCAATTGTTAATGTATTAGCTGCACGCTTTTCTCTCTATGAAATTGTTTGCTAAATGTGGATAGAAGCTAGCGCTTTTTAAATCATACAATTATATTAAACGCTCTGCTTAATCCTTTTGCAGTTAGAGAACTACATCGCATTTCTCTCTATGTAATTTGATTGTTAGAAGTATTAGCAGCCCCCACCCACCCTTTTAATGTATAGTGATTGTTTCTATAACCCTGCTAGTTACGCTGTGCTTTTTATGCTCCTCTTAACTATTTTTCATGATACAAATTGAATCTGCAATGGGTTTCTTTTTTCCTTACAATTGTCAGGGGTGTCTCATTCGTTCTTTGTACCTTACTAATTTAGTGAGATATGTTTTTACATCAACTGTTTTCTAAATTGTCTCTAATCTAACCCCCCCTCCTCTTGCTTTATAGCCTATAGTGGAGTCTCCCCTGTGGTTTCAACTGGGCACCGATTACCGAACACTGTGCGTGGAACACTATTCTGAAACCCTTCTCCTGACCTTCGGCTCCGCAAACAGCAAACCTCTTTTTACAAAGACCACTTAAGTATGTGTCTCCAATAACAAATAATTATTGTGAAAGAAAGTGATACTTTTAACCTTGCAGCTGTGTTACCTACAGTTGTTTCAATGCCCCTAGAGTTACTGTGAAGCAACTAGTGTCTGAATACGCTCTTACACAACGTGTAGCTTAGGTCAAGAAAGAAGACGCCAGCAGCCCTAGCCTAACATTTTCTATCCCTCTTTTTCTCCTTTCTCTCTTCTCTACTCACTTTATTCTTCCCTGCTATTATTTAGAGTGCTGTCCTTTTCCTCTCTCCAGCAAGACGACCACTATTTTTATTAGTCTCCCAACTGCCCAGCTTTTGACCTAGCAGTAAATAAGAGGAAAAACAAAACTTAAACTAAAGAAAATCAGTGAAGTAACTGCTACCTAGCTGTGCTATTCTCTCCACACAATCCAGCCAATCCCTCTGCTTCCTGATTGGTTTGTGCCATTCCTTATCTGAGCATTGCCCCGCTCCGTTCGCCCTCGCTACACTTGGGCTCACTTTGCTCCCCTACCCTACCCCCATTCCCACATACCCCTGATATAATTTCCTTTATACCATCCACTCCCTCCCCTTCCTCCTCCAACTATCCAATAATAAACAACTTCCTGTCAGCCTAAACTATTCGTCACTTCCTGTCCCCATTATATCCTACTCCTCCCACTATAGCTAATAACCACCTACCTATATACTATATCTCTTTCTCTCTCTCTGCCTTACTCCCTACAATCACCACTCACCTTTCAGCAACTATTTAACTAAAATGCAAAATCTCATTCTAACCTCCCTACTCCTCTTTCTCCTAACCACTCAAACCTCATACCATGCCCACCTTCCCCTCCATATATCATACACTACATCCTCCCATACCATATACACATCAAACACCTATTTTATTCCATCCAACTTTAATATCTCTCCAGCGCTGTTCAACCTCCCCAACTATTACCTAAGAAGATCTACCAGATTAGATATATCCCCCTCAACCTATAAACCTAAGTCCAAACTGCTCAAGATACATCAATCTACATTCCTATTCACAGTACCTAATAATAACCTACTCACCTCAGGTGACATCCACCCCAACCCTGGTTCCACCCACTCTAGACCTAATTACACATCCCCACCCTCCTTTACCTCCACACTAAACCATACTATCCCCTATTCTCTCACATCCCCAAACCTTCCCAACTCCTCTGCCCCATCTGCCATACCCAACCCAACTCCACCTAAATACCTATCCATATACTCTCTAAACATACAAAGTCTAACCAATAAAATCTCTGAGCTTCATGCTTGGATTGCCCAAAAACTCCCCACATACTATGCCTCTCTGAAACCTGGCTTAAGCCACATATTACAAATAATGAAATCCTCCCACCAGGCTACAATATCTATCATTTAGACAGACTATCTAAAAAAGGGGGGGTGTTGCCATCCTTCACTCAAACAACGTAAAGCTTTCTCCCTTCCCCTCACCTATCCCTGATTTTCACCCAGCTGAACTTCTCATCACTAACTGCCATCTTAATCCTCACAAGAAAATTGCCATTTCCTCAATATATATCCCCCCAGGAAATAACTTACCCACCTTAGAGAAAATCCTTTCCTGGTTCACCCAAAACATACCCTACAAAACCCTCATTCTAGGTGACACTAACCTCGACTGGACCAAACTCAGAACTGACTCCCCTCAAAATAGCATCAATCTGCATGGTTTCCACCAACTTGTAACCTCCCCCACTAGAATCCATAAAAGCTCATTATCCAGCTCCATAATTGACTGGATACTAACCAACTCCCCTAACCTATATCACCAACCCTCTACACTACCAGATCACCTCAGTGACCACCTACCTACCTCTATTTTTAGATATACCTCCCCACCAAATAAATCCAACATGTTCAGACAGTGCCGTAAACTCACAAACTTTAACACTACAGAATTCAACTCCATCTTATCCTCCATCAACTGGTCTTTTCTGACTAACATCTCCCTAAATGATGCTGTATCCAGCTTCAACAATATATTTTTAAACACCCATAATTCCCTTGCTCCCTCCAGAAAGGTTAGAGTAAAAGCTAACTATGCCCCATGGCTCTCTAAAAATTCTAGATCCCTTATGCTCTAAAGAGACAAGGCATAGAAAGCATGGATGAAATCCAAGCGACCACCCCGCCTCCAAAAATACAGACAACTCAGAAATCAAACCAAAAACAAATCAACCCAGACAAAACGTCTTTCTTTAACTCTGATCTAATAAACAGCAAATCAAAACCTCAGAAATTCTGGTCAGCCATTAACAACATTCTCTCTCCTGGTTGCCCCTCTACTCCCTCTCCCTACCCTAATACATCTGACCAAGAAACAGCTACAGTACTAAATACTCACTTTATCAATACTGTACAGACTCTCTTATCATCTAGCAGAAACACTACTCCTCCACCTACCCCTCTCAACTTACCTGACAACAATTCTTTCTCCCTTCAACCTGTCTCCGCATCATTCATCCGAGCTCTTCTTCTAAAGCTAAAACCCTGCTTCCCCTCCCCTGACAACTTACCTCCTGCTTTCCTAAAATTAGCAGCTGACTCAATAGCATTCCCAATATCTATTATCATTTACAGATCTATCCAGGAATCCACCCTGCCTACCCTGTGGAAATCTTTCTATACCATTTCCTTACACAAAGATGGAAATTCCATAGACCCATCCAATTACCGGCCTATCACCATCTTATCCCCCCTCTCTAAAATTCTTGAAAAGTGCATTCATACTCAACTTCTAAAACACCTACTCCAATATAACCTTCTCACTCCAACCCAACATGGCTTTCGTCCCAGACACAGCACAACTACTGCCCTCCTAACATTCACCCACACTATTGCTGAGGCCCTTGACAACAATAAACTCATTTCTTGCCTGCTCTTAGACCTATCTAAAGCCTTTGACACAGTCTCCTACCCTCTACTTTTATCCAAACTCACCAACTTCAACCTATCACCCTCCACCATTTCCTGGTTTTATAGCTACTGTCTGGCAGACAGCAATCTGTTAAATGGCTCTCCTCAACTTCTCCCTTCCTACCTGTTCCAACAGGCGTTCCTCAGGGCTCCATCCTGGGACCCCTCCTGTTCAATATTTTCACCAACGACCTTCACACTTCATGTAAGCTATCCTCCCTTATACAATACACTAATGATTCTACCCTCATCTCTATCTCTGACAACATCTCTGAACTTCATTCCCTTACTCAGCAATCCTTTCTATCTACTGAAGTGGCTAACAGATAACCTGCTAATTCTCAACCCCAAAAAGATTAAACTCCTATTATTCATTCCCCGCTCACTCTCCCATCTTAAAACATCCTTCTCAATTAGTTCCTCAAACAATACTCTTACTAAACCTGAAGCTCATTCTAAACTTCTTGGAGTCATTATTGATGATGAACTAAAATTTAACCTACATCACCTACACTGTATAAAAAAGACCAACCAGAAACTAGGCTTACTCTATCGAAATAAAAGATACCTAACTCCAAATGCCAGGCTCACCCTAGCCCAAGCTCTTCTCCTCCCATTACTCCTTTATGCTGCCCCAGTGTTTACTAACATTCAATCCACAACTTTACATAAACTTCAGCAAACCTACCATAAGATTGCAAGATTCATCACAAACTCTCCATACAAAACACAGCACTGCACAGTCCTTGCATCCCTTAACTGGCTTGAGTTCCCTCACTTACTGCTGTTTTCACAACTTCAAATGGTTCACTCTATTCACTACAAGCCTGCATCTTGTCCTGCTCTTTCAACTTTCATCTCTTCCTATAAACCTGCTCGGACCCTCCGCACCTCCAACCTACAACTGCTTCAATCCTTCCAACCAAAGAAATCTGTAGGCAAACTCTTATAAAAATGCTCTGTAGTCCAAGCTTGGAACAAACTTCCTACAGACATATGCTCCACTATTCACCCAGCCCACTTTAAAGAAAAGCTCAAACTCCATCTACTTAGCTCCAGAATTTGTGCCTGCATAACCCCGACCTAAACCCCACCCTCTCCTATCTTAGCTCTCCCACCTCAATTACCTTTAACATCATATCTTTATTGCTTATTACACCTCTACTACACATACTGTTAACCTCCCCTCTACTACATCTAAGTACACCTTACCTTCTTTTCCCTACTCACATATACACGTCTGAACATCAAAAATTCCTCTACTCCTAAATACCTCTCTATACTTTTAGGTACCTTAAAAATAGCTCTAGTCTTACTAACTGTATATATATAAATAACTCCATCTTGTTATTTTTTTTTATTTCTCCTCCTCTATATCTTACACCCCACCAGATAAGATAACTGTGTGCTACCATGTATGCCTTTAATATTGCAATGTCTGTATAATCTCAATTATTTGAATGTTTCATTACTATAATTTTTTTAATTCAACAATGTATAACACAATAGCTGATTGTATTTTGTTACTGTATTTCTTGGAGCTTTTCTCCTCGGGTCTCCACTGAAAATGGGCCAAAAGCCCAGCTGGACTAACCCGGTTAATAAATGTCAATAAATAAATAAAACTGGTGAGATAAAAATGTATTTCCAAGATGGGGGAGGGGGGGTAGTAGATTCAGTCTGAGCTGCCAGGAAAACATTATGTATTAATGTATGAAAATTTTTAGAGTTTATTTTGTAAATCTCAGGTATCATACCGTCGTTGCCTGGTGCTTTGTTTAACTTAAGTTTATTTGGGTGACAATATCTGTGTATGAGATGCGCTTATCCAATGACTCAACCTGTTGTTTATTACATTTTTTTTTGTCCATGTATGTGGTTATGAAATTCTTTATTTTATCTTTTGGATCCATATTAACTCTATCATTATTAATTTTATGGATGTAATCTTTAATCTCATCTAGAATTTCTGATAAATTAATAACATTTTTCCCCCGAGGAAAAAATCTCTGATATGATTTTGTTTGTTAAGTCTTTGTTTTATTTTTAAGTTTATTTGAATATTTGGGATTTATTGAGTATGTTAGGAATTTATATTTCTCTAGGTTTATTTTGATTTTGTGATTTAAAATTACTCTATATTTCTTATTTAACCTATTTATTTCTTCTATAACTTTTTTATTTGTGACATCTTCCTTGTTGTTGAGCTTAAAAGTGTCTAGCTTATTTTGTATGTCTAGTAGATCTTTGTCCCTTGTGTTCCTTTTACTATTATACCATCTTATACTTTGCCCGTATAGATATGATTTCAGAGCATCCCATATATATATATATATATATATATATATATATATATATATATATATATATATATATAAAATCAAAATATCTGGTGTAGTGTTTATTTCTAGGAAGCTTTGTGTCTCCTTATTTATAAATTTTTTGAAGTCTTTTAGTTGAGTTAATAGGCTGGAATTCTTCTAATCTGAATATTGTGTATTACATTTACAGTAAGTTCAGAAGTGATTGAATTATGGTCCAACGTTGGGCAGGAAATGACCATAGATTTAGATAAATCTTTTACAAGTTGATTAGAGGTCAGAACTCTATCTATTCTAGAGTAAGACTTGTGTCTATTCGATAAAAAAGTATGTGGTAGTGACTTAGGATCAGCTTGATTATTACTGTCACTCAAATGATATAAGTTAATAAAGGCTTTTAGATGTTTTGCGCTGGCTGTAATTGTCCTCTTCCCAAGGGTAGGAGTATCATTATCACATAGAGAACAATTGAAATCACCTGCTAATATGATGTTTCCTTTAGCGTGGAGTACTGTTTGACTGAAATGCTGTTTCACTGTGCTAATACCTATGCCTGGTATCTAGTATACATTGATAAATGTAAAAATCTTATTGATCTGTACAGTAACTATGCAGAACATTCCCTTGTCATCTTTGCATGTCTTAATAATTTTGGGAATAGGTACAGATTTGTTCCACAGGATAGCTACCCCTCTTTTTTTCTGTGTATGTTCTGAGCTGACTAAAGTTATGTACGTGTTGGTTTCTAGTTTATCTATGTCTTTTTTAAGGAGATGAGTTTTTTGAAGAAATATTAGATTAGATCTATGCAGGTTAAGATATCTGAATAAACTTCTCCTCTTACATGGGTTGTTTAACCCATTAATGTTTAGAGAGATACCTCTTAAGGTTACCATTTGACATGTATAGCGTAAGGTAAACTATGATTAGTTTAACATTTTTTATACGGATTAGTAATCTGTTCCCTCCTATAGATGTTAAATTAATCAAGGCTTTGACTTGTGAAGTTTCTATATGGTCATGTGGGTCTTTAATTTTTATTAAAAATGAAAATGTGATGGTAAGATATGATGTGGATATCAGAACTGTAATCATACTATAACAATAATCAAATAAAATAGTGTTAGGATTGAACTTTGCATCCAGCCTGGAGCTATAAATTCCGAATTTGAGTAGTTACAACTACCCGAGTTGCCTCTCTAATGATAACAACAGAACTCTAGCTACCACCTAATGTCTATAAATACTAAAACTTTCAAAACCAAAGTTAAACTCATCTGTTTTACTATGTATTATAAAAGAACTTATTCAGTTTATGCACTTATTTTTTATGTGTCAAGATTTCATTAAGGACTTCTTGAAATCATACCTTTAGAACTAGAAAGAACAGTTTAAGCTAACAGCAAACTTGTATAAATCAGAATGATAGATCATTGAAACTTTTCATTGGCTTGTTTGTATAAACATATATAGGTATTTGAAATAGAGATTTTAACAAATACAGTTTATATAGACCAAAAAAATTCAGCTTAGATATTCCAAATATTGTAAAGGATATATATTTATATCTAGAGTAGCTTGTTAACAATAGAAACATTACAAACTAAATTACACTTTTGAAACATTTTAAAGGGATTAGAATATAATATGAGATCCTTTTCTTAAGAAAGTAAATAAATCAAATCATGTGTATGAGCATAGGTTCATAGGTTCATATGTTCATAGGTAGGTACTAGGCTATTGGCCCTAGGGCCTATATAAGCCTAGCCAAATGGTACCCTGGCTTTCACCACCCAAGAAAATTATTTTCCTGTGCCCCTGTTGAGCAGAGCCACAGAAGTGATTTCCTATCCCCCATCCAATCATCAAAATTTCTCTTGAAGAGTGCTAATGAGGAGCTTTGTTTGATATAGATAGGCAGTTTGTTCCAGAGTATGGGAAGTCTTTGGGACAGGAATCTATCCCTCCAGAATGTTCTGTTTATTGTGATGACAAGGTTTAGGTCCCTAGAGCAAGTAGCTTGGAGGGATTGGGATTTCTTTAAGTGGAGCATGTCCAACAGCTCTGGGTTTGACATAGCTTTGTATGTTAGGCAAAGATCACCTCTGAGTAGGCGATATGTGACGGAGTAAAGCTGGAGTTTTTTGAGACGGTCTGCGTAGGGTATCTGCTTGAGGCTGGTAATCCTCTTTGTGAGGTATTTCTGCAGCCTTTCCAGTTGTTGTAGATGTCTTGTGAGGTACATACCAAAAGGGGTGTTGTATTCTATAATGGGTCTAATGAGTGATGAGTAGAGGGGAACAATGACCTCTTTTTTCCTGGATGAGAAACCTTTTGTGATGAACTGTGCCATGTAGAAGGATTTCCTGACTACTGTGGTGATGTGATTATCAAAGGAGACACTACTGTCAATCTGTGTCCGAAGGTCTCTTATCACACTTTTGGTGTTAAGTAGACTACTGCCTATGTGGTAGTTCATGGGTACAGAGTTTTTATCAAAAGGGATGACAATGCAATTTTTGGCATTGAGATTGAGGCCATGGCTTTGACACCAGGCATCTGTCTCAGTGAGGCCCTTTTGTAGGATGTCCACATCGTTAGGAGTTTTGATTATGGCTCCTAGTTTGCAGTCATCTGAAAACTTTGTTAGCCAAAGACCTTCTGTATTAGGCTGTACTTCAGATAAATAGATACCAAACAGGAGAGGACCCAGGACTGAACCCTGTGGTACTCCACTTGTCACTAGTCTGAAGTTGGATTTAGAGTCTGCTACTTTCACAGTGTGGGTTCTGTCAGTGAGCCAGGTGGCAACCCATCTTGTGACATATGTATTTATACCTAGCTTAGTGAGTTTATCTATAATTCCAGAGTAGGGAATGGTGTTGAAAGCCTTAACGAGATCTAGATAGGCTGTGTGAACCACCTTACCCTCATCTACAGCTTTGGTGACTGCTTCAAAGAAGTCTATTAGGTTTAGGAGACATGATCTGCCTTTTACAAACCCGAACTGGGTATGGATCAGAGTTTGGAGATTACCAATGTCATTGTTTATAAGTTCCATGATGATACATTCCATAGCCTTACAGACCAGGCTCATCAGGCTAATGGTGCGGTAGTTCCCGGGGTCCGTGGTGGCTCCCCCTTTGTGGAGTGGAATAACTGTTACTGTGCACCATTCAGTGGGCACAAAGCCTGAGGTGAGGCTATGACTGAACACGGTACTTAGGTGGGGTGCCAGTTTGTTCTGTAGTTCATGTAGAACACAGCCTGGGATGTTGTCAGGTCCCATGGATGCTGTGTTCTTGGCTTTGGAGAGTGTGTTTTTTACCTGTGCAGCCGTGATTACAGGAACTTTGCATTCTTCCGGTATAGAGATGGACCCTTTAGGAGGTGAGAGAGGGGTAAAGTTAGCACTGAACCTATCTGCCAGGATATTGGCAATATCAGCTGCTTCTGTATATTTAGTGCCATTGTGCTGTAACTCAGAACAGATCTGAGTGTTGCCATTGAGATTCTTGACATAGCTATAGAATGCTTTATGGTTGTCTTTAGAATCAGTGACGATTTTATTTTTATAACTAGCTGTGAAGGATTTTATGAGGGATCTCAGCTTCTTACTGAGGCTGACCAGGGAGTTCCTCCAATCATGGGATTTTACTCCTTTTTGCAACAGTTCCTTTCTTCTGTTGTAGAGTTTGTTTATTGCAGGGGACCACCAGATTGGCTTCCTTTTTTTGGAGGATAGCATCTTGGTTCTGTTAGGGATTGCACGATCTATGCACTCGTGTAAGTGCTTATAAAGTGCATGTGTATAGGCTTCAGCAGTTGTACCTCTATTGTCCATCAGCATGGGTGTCGTGAAGTTTGCCACTTCTGTCTTAAGAAGCGTGAAGTTGGCTTTGGAGAAATTTTTATTGGTGGTTTCCCTAATGGGGGGCAGGGGTGGGATGTGGATGTCTAGGGTGATTAGCTTGTGGTCGGATCTGACCAATGAAGAATTGACCTCTGGTGTGGAATACCGATTGCCCATGTTGGTAATGACCAGGTCTAGGATATTGCTACCCCTGGTGGGGGTGTGGATAAGTTGATCCAAGGCGCTGGAATTTATGAATTCCAGAAAATGTTGAGCACAAGAGTTGGTACATGAGTAGTTTTCCCAGTTAATGATGGGGTAGTTGAAATCTCCCATTATTAGGGTAAGTTGTACCCTAATATTTTACAGTGTATCAAGAAATGAGGAGTGGGAATCCTGGGGCATGTTGGGAGATCTGTAGCATGTTACAATTTGGATTGCAGTCTTGCCCAGAGTTAGTTGCACTTGGATAAGCTTGGATGCATTATGCTGAGCAACTAGCCTGGAGGTGTGGATATCTTTAATGAATATGGACATGCCTCCACCTTTAGTGTTTCAATCCAGGTTAGGTGGCTGAAAAGTGTGGTATGAATTATAGCCTGGTAATGCAGGGATGCTCTCTGGAGCCTTGAACCAGGTCTCTGTCACTGCACAGATGTCGATGTTCTTCATTTTAAGGAGTGCCTCAAGTGAGTGCATTTTGAGGTTTAGACTTCTAGCATTGAGTAGCATTACCTTCAGGTTTTGCTTGCTTGTACCTGTTACGGTGGTGAATTTGTCATTTGAACCTTGCCTAAAAAGGCACTATAGGGGTGGCAAGAGCCTTAGCCAGTATCCAGAATCCCAAGGACTACAGGTGCAGGCCATCTCTGTCAAAGCATCATGGTTTGTCGATCATGTCATCCCAGGCAGACAGATACTGGATCCCCTTAGAATGACACCAGAAGCTTAGCCAATTGTTGAAGTCAATCATTTTGTCCTTGTACTGTGGTATCATTCTGGGTGATGGCAGGATGTTGCTCAGTGCTAGGGTCATACCTGCCTGGGCTACAAGATTGGAGAGCTCTTCCATGTCTCTTTTCATGTAGTTCAGGGAGGTACGTCTCACGTCATTCACACCAACATGGACAATGACATTTAACCAACTATTAAGCAACATTAAACATTTTTAACAAGATAAAAGAGCATTTTTATAAATAACTCTTTTATTTAATAACCTAGTAATAACTGCAACACAACTAGAAAGAGAAGAAGAGAAAAAAATAATAATAATTATTATAGGTGCTTTGTGCATCCTTAACTTCCCTGAGCTTAGAAATACCTGTCTACTAATGCTTCTGTGAAACAATATATTACTCAGATCAAATTATTCATTACAGTTGTTACGAAAATAGTAATGTTAATGATATAAACATATGCAGCCATAGAAAGATGCATAAATCTATTATCTGCTTGTTTATAGAACTATGATGAGAGAATTAATTATCAAAGTAAAAGCAGCATAGTAAAAACATAATATTAATCAAAGGGAAGTCATGACATTATGCAGTGAACAGTATGCAATAGTTTCATATAATGTATATACTACATAGTAGCTTAAGAATGTATCAAATATCTCTACTTCTGAATTAAAAAAGTTCAATATATAAGATTATCCTACAGTGCTAGAAAGCAAAAGCATATTCTAGTATGTGCATTGAAACAGCAGTTGCAGTCCTGTTTTTGAGTAAAGCACCTTTAAGAACATTCTAACTAATATACTTCTGAATTCAGCTGCTACACATTTCTAAACTTCAGCATATGGTTTAAACAATAAAATAATACATTAATATGTGCTATAGCCTTACAAAACACAAATTATATCAATAGAATGCTATTATAATGATTAAAACTCACATGTTTGTGTTAAAAAGTCTGTTTTCGTCATATTTCCGTGTTTGCAACTGTTCTTCTTTCTGAAACTGGTTTACTTTGCAGCTTTAAGTCGTATATGCGTGAAATCAGAGGTCAAAGTTCATGATGGCTGCTTTCTTCGACTCTCTTGAACAGTTAGAAAATGAAGGTTTAGAAAACGTCTTGCGGGCATTATTCTCAAGGTTGCCAGTGTCTAAAGTTGTCTCCTGAGAGATTCCAGTGGGAAATTTGATGAAAGTACATGAAAACAACACATTTTGAATGTAATAAGGCTCTGTGCAGTGTAGAATAGCTCAAGGTATTCCACAAACCTTAGGAATCAAAGCCTCAGTAATATCAGGCCATAGGAAACTATTATAAGTCTATTTACATGCATACATGAACCCCATATCATTTCCTAAGCTACACAATGTTATAAGCACATACCAGAGCTGTAAGGATATAACTGTTTCCAAAAAAAAAAAAATAATAACATATACTATATCATTCATCTACTACTATATCAAGGTATAAAATAGTGTATATATTAATCATTCATCTATTATTTTATCTAGGCATAAAATACTGCATGTATAATTATTCTGTTTAAGCAATTGTTTATGCTTCATAGCATGTTAGTTGTTGTAAAGAGTTTAAACTGTCTCGGTTTTATGATGCTAAGCAGTTATAACTAAACAGTACTAAACATAGCATTTTTTTAAATAGATTAAAGAGAAAAAAGAAATAATAAAAAATATATATATATATATATATATATTTTGGTAAAATTAAATGGATATAACATATTACTAACCTTTGATCTCACAGAGAGAGATTAGAAAAGCAACAAATATAATAAGTATCAGGTTACTTGTTCCTTAGGGAGAAAAATTGTTATTATAGCAAGTTGCATATTTTGAGGACTTGAGAAGCTTTGTGGTGATCTTATGTTATTTATGGATTACTTGAGGTAACAAGGAAGTTTACACAAAATAATCAGAATGCTGTAAAGCAAGTCATTTATTTTTTAGTCTCTTTTGTTTGTCTGTTTTCTTCCAAGTTGTGCCAGATGCCAGTCTTTTTATCTTTAGCCCATTCCATTTCTTCTATCTTGTCCAATATTTTATGTTTTTTAATATAAGCCAAGGCAGTATCTAAATCCTCAAACATTTTAGGACCATCAGGTAAGAAGATTTTTAGTCTGGCAGGGAACAAAAGATGTGTTTTCAGATGTGCTTTTTTTAGTTCTCTTATCAGTGGCAAGAAGGTTTTCCTTTTAGATATCACCAGAGTGGAATAATCATCATCAAAGTGCACTACTGTATCACTGACATTTATATGTGCTTTTGTCCATGCTGATTTTAACACCATCTCTTTATCAAATGAAGATAGAAATTTTACTATAACTGATCTAGGAATGTTCTTGTTAGTGGCAGAGGATGGTAGAGATCTATGAGCTCTTTCTATACTGAAAGAAAATGCCTCAGATAAATCTAGAGTTTTTGGTAGCCAAGTGTTAAAAAAAGTTATAATATTATTACCTCCTATGCTTTCTGGCAGCACAAAGATCCTTATTATGTTATTACATTGAGATCTGTTTTCCAAATCATCCAATTTAGACTGTAGATGATTGTTTTGTTTGAGTAGAAATTCAATGTTGATTTCCCCTTCTTTAATTCTACTGTCCATGTCATTGAGAGCATCCTCTATACCTGAAATCTATGAGTTTTGCTGTTGTAAGTCTTCATGTAATATATCCATTTGTTTGGTAGTTTTTTCTTTGAAGTTATATATTTTAGAATCAGTTCTGTCTATTTTAATTGTCAGTTCCTGCATATTTAGTAGTAATGCCTGGAGTTCTTTCTTAAGGGTAGAATCCTGGTTGTTAGCTTTAATGTAGCTCATTCTGAGGAGTTGAGATGAGTGAGAAATTTCCAAGAAGATTTCTGACAGGAAAATTAGCCAAGTTTTCTTTCTTTTTTGGATATTATTGTAGAAAATGATAATCCAAATGATTTTATGAAGAAATATATTCCATTAGACGAGTTTTGATGATAAATGTCCCTGTTTATGATATTGCCTTGGTAGAGCTAAAGAAATCTGCTGCTATCCTGTGTTCATCCTTGGCCACACCCCCGAAGTACATTTTCTAAGTTGTTTCTAATACATTTATAGTAAAATAATGTTTATTTATTTATTTAACATTTTTTTACCTGGGTCAGTAACATGATCATTATACTGTTTTCAGCCCTAAGCTTCACTATACAGTAAAATACAAAAAATAACCCAGATAGCAGTGAGGATAAACAGAGAAAAGTGACATTTAGTTTTGCATACAATTAATAAAGCTTTAGTGACGTGGCCACATCTTCAAGAAAGAACCTATGATTCTACGTATGCATTATTTCTAATTTAACAGACATTCAGATAAAAGTCTTGTAGGAACAATTTATTTAGTTTAATACATCAAGGAAAAGTTAAAAGGTTAGGAGAGATAGTGGGGACTAAATGGAAAACAGTCAATATACAATTAAAATATAGGGATGATGTGATGACAAGGGACAAACCAAAAAATTATGAGGAATAGAGTCCATTTTCACTATCAGTCAGTAGTGCAGGTAGTAAGAAAAACACAATGGTCTAAAACTCAATCGAAAAATAGACTGAGGATAGATGACTGATATGGGAATGGAGTGGGAGAGGATATAAAAGGGATTGTTGCAGATATATATAAGGCTCTGAGGGAGCAAAACGATGGCATAGTAAAAGAAATGATGGGAAATAGCTCCACAATAGAGATGTGGGAATAAATGTACAGAGAGACCAATGGTTAAAATTGAGGGTGTGACCAGACAGTTGAATGGGCATACCTTCGTTGAAGGTTGGGCGTCGGGCTGGCAACTCAACACCATAAAAAAAAAAAAACAACTGCCAATCATTTGCGGACCGGAGTTTCGCTGTGGTGACCCCTAACTGGGAAAATCTGAAACACAAACAACAACAACCAGACAGGCAATAATATAAGAAAATTTCAAATTTTCTCCTGGACATGCCTATACCAGAACAGGATCCAAATCTAGATAGTGGGCCCACTGGCTGGGGGACTGCCACAAAACTTAATTTCTTCTTTAAAGATGCATGCAGAGTGCATCCTTAATAGCATCTATGCATCTCTAATATGATGCACACACATTTAAACTTTGGAGTGGAGTGTGATTAGATCTACATGGTTCTGTTGATCGTCTAGATGTTTAAGAGACAGATAAGCATTCAGAATTGCTTGTTGATGTTCGAACATGAAACACAATTACTGTTGCTGAGCATTGCTATTCCGGATGGTGTGTGTGTGTGTGTGTGTGTGTGTGTGTGTGTGTGTGTGTGTGTGTGTGTGTGTGTGTGTGTGTGTGTGTGAGTGCATCCATGTGTGGATGTATGCATATGTGTGCATGTGTGCGTGTGTGCGTGTGTGTGTGTGTGTGTGTGTGTGTGTGTGTGTGTGTGTGTGTGTGTGTGTGTGTGTGTGTGTGTGTGTGTCCATGTGTGGATGTATGCATGTGTGTGCGTGTGTGTGTGTGTGTGTGTGTGTGTGTGTGTGTGTGTGTGTGTGTGTGTGTGTGTGTGTGTGTGAGTGACATGCCCCAGTTAGGAATGGCAGATTGGTTAACTTATTCACTCTCAAACCCTGTACTTTGAATACAAGACCCTAGAGCCAGAATTATCTACATCAACTGCCAAACTGTCATGAGCAAGTACATTTCAAGGACTGCTGAGTTCCTGTGCATTTTCAAAGACTGTTGAGTTTCTGTTCAGTTTTAAAGAATGTTGAGTTTCAATGCATTTTCAAGGAATGCTGAATTTCTTCAAGGCAAGATAATTTTACTGTTGCTCATGCTAAGTCTGTTTTCAATGTGTAACTGTTTTGTTTCGCAAACGGTTATCATCAGTGTTTGTTCTATAACTTTTGAAAGCAGTGGTAGTAGCACAATAGGTAGCATACTTGCCTTTGGTGTAGAAGGCTGGGGGTTCTACTCCCACACCATGTAGATGGAGTGCTGATATTGCAGTACCCCCTTTAAGGGAGATGGAGGTGATGCACTCCTGAGTGTGTCCTCCTTTGGATGAGATGCCTAGTAACTATAGACCTGTTGCTAGTTTGACAGGCATTCCCTACTGCAATATTACCAGCTTCCCAATTTTTTTTAAAATGTAATATGGTCAGTTTATTCTTCAAGGGCAGCAGGCACTGAATTTGTACATGAAATACACAAATGTAAAGTTGTTTTTCAGCAGTAACCCCTTCATTAGTAATAGATCTGTTAATGTGGAATTATTCAGATGGCTTTATTATTTCAGGGTGGCAGCAGTGGTGCAGCGGTTAGCCTTGTCACCTCACAGCAAGAGGTTCTCCAATTCGATTCTCGGCTGGGTGCCTTCTGTGTAGAGTCTGCATGTCCTTCCTGTGGTCGCATGAGTTTGTTCCGGTTTCCTCCCACATTCCAAAGACATGCAGTAGGTGGATTGGACACTCTAAATTGGCTGTAGGTGACAGTGGGTGTGCAAGTAAGTGGAACAAATGAACTACTGCTGGAAAAAGGTTCATACCTACAAATTTAAAACACACTCTAACAAGTGGTGCTGTATTATACAAGGAATATAATTTAATACAATCAGGATGACACATCAAAGAACACATGCATGTATGCAAGTTCCAAAAAATGTGACAAGGGACCTATGGTTTGAAAACAGCCCAAAGGTAAACTTAATCTGCCACTGGCCAGAGGCATTTTGAATGTGGGTTTCAATGCTGTTTCAATGATTGTGAGTTCAAGGGCAGGGGAAACGTACTGTTCATGTTAAGCCTGTTTTCATTGTGAGACTGT
Source organism: Protopterus annectens (assembly GCF_019279795.1). Lineage (NCBI taxonomy): Eukaryota > Metazoa > Chordata > Ceratodontiformes > Protopteridae > Protopterus > Protopterus annectens. The sequence continues at coordinate 1,045,143,273 of NC_056737.1, read as the reverse complement.
ATTATTTTGTTTAGCAACCGTCTATCAGTGTTTATGCTATAAAATTTGAAATAAAAGTTTTAAATATCTCTAATCATTGTAGAAGAAAACAGTATGCACACTGATAGGTTTGACCAGTGTTTATGGTCACTGCGGAGAAACAGCCAAGTAATGGGACACTGAAATGGCTTGGGGGCTGCTGTGGGGGTATGCCCTTATTCATTACCCTTCCTAGGGCCCAATTTGACTATGATCTGGCTCTGACTACAACTATGTCAAACTCAACCTACTTAATGAGGAAATATCAAAAATCACTTATGACTGCACTTCTCCTGACATTTAAAAATGTATAGAGCTTACAGTCCCTACCAAAAAAGCTCTGATAGGAAATTCAAAAATAAACCACCCTGGTGGTCATCCACCATAAATAAACTACTCAACAAAAGAAGGACTCTCCTTAGTTTATACAAGAGACCAAAACCCCATCTTCTAAAAGGAAATATCAAAAGCATTATATAAAAATCTGAAAAACACTAATGGGTCCACTACAAGAGCTCAAAAACTTAGGCTGCCCTTTGAAGCCAATCCCTCTTTAGCTATACTAGATAACTAAGAAACAATACTCTACATTGTTCTGAATTTATCCATAATGATGCCTCTTATTGTGACCCCATAAACATCGCCAAGAGACCAGTTGGCATTATGGTTAAGGTCTTTGCCTCCCATGCACAAGGTGCAAGGTTTGATCCTGACCTCTGGCCAATGTCTGTTTAGAGTTTGCATGTTATCACTGTGTCTCTGTGGGGTTCATCCCACCTCCAAAAAAAATAAATAAATAAAAATGCTGAGTGTTTCCATCAAATATTCACTAATGAATGGAGCTGTGGGCAGTAGCACAGACTCTATATGGTGCCCTATAAGGGGAAGAGTTGTATAGACCAACTGCTTTCTACTGAGGTGTGCAGTATCCTTGAGATAGGAGAACATGGATCACAGCACAAATTGCATGGATTGAGGACCTGACCTATTCTTGGGATCCATGCTAATGGTGGGAGGGATGGATGTGCCCTTATGGCCAGTTTGCCTACTAGTGCTGGGATAGCTCTGTTGAGGGAATGCTGAATGTAAAATTAATCAACCTGGCAAACATGAGCTAAGAATTTCTACGCTAGCTTGGAAGTGGATGACATGATGGTAAGGAGGAGGTTGGACATCCTGTGTCTCCAGGAGACAAGATGATAGAGCAGTGCAGCAAAGCCAGCTACTACTCATGAGGAGGAGGAGGAGAGGCTAGAAACATACCTCTCAACCTTTTAGAGACAAAGCCATAAATAAAAGTGGGACAAATGCTAAAAATAGGGAGAATTTTAAATATTGCTCTTACAAACTTAAAAAGTTGATAGAATAACAGGTTTTGCATTAGCACAAATTTCCTGAATGGTAGGAAGTCTGAAACTCAAATGTCTGTCATTATTTTCTAACTTCAGTCTTTAATGAGTTGCCAATAATTTGCCAGAAAACCAGAATTTTATGACAATCGGACCAAAAACATGAGGCAAAAATCTGGATATTCTGCAAAAATCTGTACAGTTGAGAGGTATGGGAAATGGTGTGGGAATTGTGGTGAGACAGAAGCTTCAGAAGGTAGTGAGGGATGTCATCAGAATTAGTGACAAACACATGGCAATCAAACTCCAGTGTAATGATAGGGCAGAATCATAGTCTCAGTCTGTGTCCCACAGCAGGGTTGTGATAGTGAAAAAAAGAGGGCATTCATACATTCATACAGTAGTTCCAGAACCTACTAGATAAAGCAGGACAACATGAATTGGTGTTGATAATGGGTTACCTGAATGCACATATTGGGACAGACAGAACAGGATATGAGGAGTGCCTGGGTTCACATGGGTGGGGCAACAAGAATAAAGAAGGAGAGGCCATTCTAGACTTCTGTCTGGCAAATAGCTTGATAGTAACCAACACATGGTTCAGAAAGAAAGACATTCACAAGATCACATACAACAGTGACCAACATGCAACTCAGGTAGACTTCCTCTAAGGAGAGGACACTGATTTAGAAAGAGTGATTGATTGCAAAGTCATCACCAGCAAAACAGCCAGCCCACAGCATAAACAACTAGTTGCCACAATCAGCTGCACAGAATGCTTCCCATTGGGAGTGGGTGTGCACTAGGGTTCAGCCCTGCGCCCACTGCTGTTCATACTGGTGATGGACAACATTAGCAAACAAGTCAGAGGAGTAAGATCAACAGAGTTGCTGTATGCAGACAGTGTGGCATTACAAGCCAACACTGAGAAAGAACTTCAGCACAGAATAAGGGAATGGGATGCAAAACTGAAGACACATGAGATGACGCTGAGTACAGATACGACATTTGTAATGGCTGTGGATGGGAGAAATCAGAAGAAACTAAGAAATGAGATAGAAGGGAAGATAACAGAACAAGGTAATAGCTTCAAGTATCTGAGAGGGGTGGCTCAGGAGAAGGGAAGCCTGAATGAAGAGGCCAAAAGTAGAATCAGAGGGGCTGCAATCAACTGGCATAGAGTCTCAGGTGTAGTATATGACAGAAGAATGCCAACGAAACTGAAAAATGAGGTGTATAAATCATTGGTACAACCAGTACTACTATATGGTACAGACACCTGGGCTGTAAAGGCAGACCATATGAGAAAGCTAGAAGTGATGGAAATGAAGTGCCTAAGAAGGGTGGTAGGATGCACAGTGTAAAAGAGATGAAGAAATTATGACATAAGAGCAGAATCCAAAGTAGCTCCAATTGCAGAAACGATCTGAGAGAACAGATTACAGTGCTTTGGGCACATGTTCAGAAAAGTAGTAGACAATCTGGTGAAGAAGATTTGGGGCAGATGGGAAGAAGGTAAGAGGAAAGGAGGACACCCAGCAAAGAGGTGGGTAGACTGTGTGAGAGAAGATCTGCAACAGTCAAGCTTGAGTGCTGAAGAAGGCAGGAGTGTGGCATTGAATTGAGAGAGATGGCTACAGTTAACATGATACTCCGACCCCGTGTAGAAATGAGGAACAGGGAGGTTGATGATGATGATGATGAAACATTGCCAATTTCTTTGCAAACAAATTTAGTACCAATTTTATTCTAGTGAAAGCTTGAAATACCTAAATACCTTACTCCACAAATTATCTCTAAAGATCGTTTAATGAAACCGCTAACCAAGACCACACATACTTCTTCCATGGGACCTGAAAATATACCTGGTTGCTTAATTAATAGTGTTAAACATGCCCTTGCAGACTCACCCCTTAAACTGTTTAACCTAAGTTTAGCTACTGGTTTCTTCCCTGATGAGTGACACACTGCATTGCTGATACCCCTCCATCATACCTCTCAGCTGTCCAGATTTTCACAGAATGTCCAGATTTTTGCATCATATTTTTGGTCTGTTCCTCATAAAATTTGTAGTATTCTGTCAAATCAGTCTGCACTGAAGTCACTAAATAATGACAGGCATGTGAGTTTCAGAAAACTTCAGAAAATGCATGCTAATACAAAGCCTGTTATTCTAGCAACTTTCTAAGTTTATAAAAGTGATAATTAAAATATGTCCCTATTTTGGGGGCTTAGTCCAGATTTTTTGCATTAAGAGGTTGAGAGGAGTGCCCTCCATACGGTTGTTTTTTTCAACTTACCCTGATAGTTACAGACCTAACAAGCCTCATTTGCAAGGTCATGGAATGCATTATAACTGACCTCATAAACTCTGATATCAGAATACTATTTGATTTAACCACAAACAGTTTAGCTTTGTAAAAGATAGATCTTATCTACCAAATATGGTAAATTTCCTTGAAAGGGATACAACGTTTCTAGATGGTGGCCATGCAGTAAACAATGACATATCTTGACCTGGCCAACACCTTTGATAACATTCACAGTAGAACAAAAGTATGAAAACCAACAAACCATAAAACAGGCTTGAAGGTAGACAGAAACCATGACTATTTTACCCTACACTCCCCTAGAAGGCTTTATAGCCAATGTGCTGGGGTGGAATAAAGTCATTGTTTCTTTATATCTTTGTGCCTGATTTTATTTTTCATTTGCTTCAATATCATTCCCGTGATGACATCATACAGAAGCTAAATGTTTTACAAATTGACCCATTCATGGTATGATGGATAGCAAACTGACTGAAAGACAGAATTCATACAGTGCGAGTCGCAGTTGTCTCATCAGAAAGTATGAAACTGACCAGTAGTGCCCCTCGTGGCTCAATTCTGGGGCTTCCTAGCAGACAGAAGATAATTGTGGCTAACAAAGATTGCAGATGACTGTAAACTGGAGTTTGATGTTAAGTCACCATCTGACATATCAATTGCCCAGAATGAACTACCTCTAGTAAACTCTTGTTTTAGTAAAAGTGAGCACAAACTAAATGCCAAAAAGTACAGCATCATCAGTTTTGATGGATAACCATCTCCCTCATCATACTGTTTAGATACCACACCGAAATCAAAACGTAGTCTGCAACCTAGAAGGTATAAAGAGATAATCACTCTCTTATATTCAGCATTAAATAGATCAAATATCAGGTACAATGGCTAAGATACAGAATCAGAATTGTCTAAACATAGTAAGGCCTTGTTGAGTCTAATAATGGTGGCTGCCGAAATAGCACTTACTAGAAAATGGAAATCAAATTCTAAACCAACCTTGCTAGAAGCAATGAATATAATAACAGAGATAAAACAACTGGAATTGGGGTCTTTAAAAAAGGGTAGGAGCAACAATACATGCAGTGGAGAGCTGCTCCTCATGGAGTATATTAAATAATTAGAAAGACTCTAAAGTTTTCTAACACCAAAGCATCCCAGGTGTAAAGTTGCTGAGTTATCAAGAAAGGCTGGAAACTCTATTTCATTATTCAGTGTCTTACAGACTTTTGAGGGGAGATCTCCATCTTGCTAAGAGTGCCACTAGGGACCCAGTTGTCCTAGACATTCAGCATCTCTATATGCCAAATGGCAACACCAACACTAAAACCAAGGTCCTAAATCTTCACTAACAGATTAATTAAATATGGTGGAGGGACAGGATTATAATCCAGTGCCTTCCAAACCTCAGGAATAAACTTCCCCTACATGTTAAGCTGTGTGAATTATTATCTTCTCTTAGACAGAAGACTAAGTAGGTTTTCAAAATTTACTCCAGGATTGACTGGTTTGGCCCTCCTGAAAAAGGGATGTGAAGCCTGAGGGACAGTACTAGCAAGACATAGATGGTCATAAGCATCAGTTACCTTGGAATATATATGAATCTATAAATCCATAAAGAAAATGCATATGACATTAAATTTTGGCTAGAAAGTCAAGAAAAAAAATTCCAAATTTGTTAAATGTTCCACAAAAGCTACTCTAATGATGAACTTATACCACATGAAATTCCAGAAAGAGAGAGAGACCAAGAAGTAAAGTTTCTTCACATTTATTACAATACACTGTGAATGATATCCCATATATTTTGGTTCATGTATTTTGGTTACAGTTTAAAGTATTTCAAGGCTATCAAATTGAAAGATACCTCTTCAAAAGTTATCATAATACTCATAAATTCATCAGCATGGTGTTATTCACATATGCATTACAGATAATATCATCATTTGTAGTTGAGTCTTTTGAGCTTTTTCAGCAATGGGACTTCTTGCATATCATCATCTTTGCCAAAATAGCTGGTGTGTTCCAAAAGGTGTAGAAAATTGTGAAAAAAGTCTGTTGCCAACTCAAAGCAGGATTTCTCCCTTACTCTTCATAAATGCAGAAATTCTCTCCTTCAATCTATGGGCCTTTCACCTTCACAGCTCATTATGAGGATTAGAAGAACAATAACAAAGTTGCCAGCCCCTTGAGGATTAGAAGAAGAACAATAACAAAGTTGCCAGCCCCTTGAGGATTAGAAGAAGAAAAATAACAAAGTTACCAGCCCCTTGTGCTTACATCAGCTTGAAGACATCACAGATGAGCAGTCTGCCTGGAAAACAGATGAGCTAAGGCATCACTAACAGAGTCAGAATCCAGTGGGCAAACACTTGGAAAAACAAGAAAATGCTGTCACCGGTCATGCCAATACTCCAAGGTCCCATATTTTCAAAAGACCAGAATGTCTGAACCCATGGAAGAAAAAAAAAAAAAACATCTGTGCCAAACTGGAGTATTTTTGTCAGAGTTTAATGAAGTTACTGAAAAACTGCCATCAAGAGACAGAAGTAAGTAGGAAGTGTATCAGAAACCTCACCCAGTTTTTTTTTCCAGATGGTGATTTATGCATGCATCCGAATAATAACTACTGGCTACAAGATCTGATGAGGAAAATCTAGCCTGGGGATAACCAACTACTTGATGTGATCTTAGCACCAGCAGTGACTAACAGCTCGTGCAAAATGTTAAGGCTGGGAGTTGTAGTTCTGGTGGTACAAGCTTTGATTCACACAGTCCTTGATTCAATCACTTAACCGGGCATTGCTCCCAGGTCGCCCCTGAAAAGGGATTGTCTGTTCAATGGGCCTATCTGTTTTATAAATACATATTATTTAATGACAATAGTATTGTTTGAAGTGACAGTTTGCTATCTGCTTTTAGTAGGGTTATTAAATACTGGCTAAATAGAATGATTGTGATACATACTGTAATACCAAGGACCGGATAATTAAGCTATTATTATATCAGCGTTCATACTTCAAATGTATTTATATTGCTATATATATATATATATATATATATATATATATATATATATATATATATATATATGTTTTGTGAATGTTTCTACTTGAAACGAAAGTATAAATGTATATCATGCAACAACCTTAGTCTCAGAATAGTCTAATGTATACATATGGATGTATGTCCATATAATCAAAAGTTAAAATATCAAATGGCAAGTGAATTAACACAATTGGTTATTCAGCAGCCAATCAGAAAAAAAGTACTTTTTTTTTTTTTTTTGCAGTGGGGCAACCCCTCTGCACCTCCACACCCCCTGCTAATTATATGTATTAACTCTAGGGTCTCACTGATCTTACTATGACCTCTCACAGAAAAAAGCTGGTATGTGTGAAAAGCTAATTTTCAATCAGTTGTATTGGCTTTCTTCTAGCCGACAAAATGAACATTCGACCAGTTGTTGACATGCATAATATCGACACCAAATAATCGACATTATGCACGTCGACATGATACTACACATGCCAAATGTTAATCTCAGGGCGTGCCAAAACTTTAAAAAAAAAAAAAAAAAAAAGAAAGAAAAAAAGAAAACTTTTA
>NC_056737.1:1045125976-1045130976 GCF_019279795.1 Protopterus annectens | reverse complement strand
ATATGAAGAGCTACATGATTGAGCTCTCAGAATATGTGTCACAGATAGCTTTGAGCCTAACAATGAACAGCATTCTACCATCCCCAAGGATGATGCTACAATACCAGCAGAAAATGATTGACTCTAACAATTAGCTTAGCTACTATTGTCATTCCAAAAGGGCCCGATACTTGTCAGCCTGTGAGAACATAGTTGATAGGCCATGCTGCTTTGCCAGGGATGATCTTCATGAGTTACCTCTAGGCTTTCAGATATTGGCCAAAACATTATCCACCCCATAGTGCCTTTTTGAGGCATTTTCAGACAGACAAACCTTCCAATAAAAAAAAATACTCAGGACCAGCTAAAGGTGTTGCCACTTAATATTAGGAGTCTCAACAAGAAACAACACTCCTTAGAAGCTCTCTTCACCCTGGAGAATGCTGACATCTGTGCAGTTACTGAAACATGGTTCAAAGCCACAGAAAGCACTATGGCAGTGCATGGCTATAATGCCTTTCATATGTTCCAGCCATCCATTGAACATGAAAGAGCAAAAGACATAGGTGTGTCTATCTACTTACAGTATAAGCACACCTCAAAGATGGTCAAACAATATGACATGTTTGAGCTTCTCCGTGTCCAGCTAACCATGGGAAAAAAACAATACCATATTCTTGTTAGCTACAGGTCCCCCACCATGAACCAAGAAACCCATACATCATACCTGAAGTTATTAGAATCAATCACTATCCAGCCCAATACCATACTCATGGGTGATTTTAACCACCCTCTCTATTAATTGGGAGGCATACACAACCACCAACATGCATGCCCAAACATTTCTTGACTTTGTAAATTCAAATGCCCTGGAGCAGCTAGTCTGCACTCCCACTATGGCAACAAATATCCTAGATATGGTACTCACAAATACGGGAGAAAAGAAAATATCACCCCCCCCCCCCCCAGTGGGATGTCCTCACTAGAGAGATCAGATCACAAAGCAGCCTCCCTTGAAATAAAGTTAAAAACTAGTTCCCCACCTAACTACCAAAACTTTAAGAACTTCTCTAAGGTAAATTGCCCCCTATTAAGGGACGGCATAGCTAGTTTCCAAGCTCCCCTAAATCCAGAAAACACAGAAACCTATGCAGAAGCATACAGAAAAGCCCTGTATGGCCATATAAACAACTACATAGAAAAAGCAGTACCAGACCAAAATAAACCCAGGTCAAATCACAAAGACAAGCCACCCTGGTGGACCCCTGGTATTAATAGGTTGTACAAGAAAAAAAAGAAAATCCTGTAGAAGTAAGAGGGAAGGTGCACAACAGAGTATTAGTCTAAGCAAGCAAATCAGAGAACTAGCCAAGTATCTTAAAGCAGACTTTGAGGTAAAAATAGCCTCCAAAGCTAAGGATAACCATAAGACAATTTTAATTTATGTTCACAGTCTTAAGGGCAACACCCAAGAATGTGCAGAATTAGTTGTAGGTGACATCACCTATACTCAGCCAGAAGATATAGCAAATCTGCTGGCCAAAACACTCACCTCAGATTTCACCTCCCCATCATCACCAGTTGTCCCCCAAGAAATACCCTCCAACACTCCACCGGCAATTATCACCAAAGAACAGGTTGTCTGTGGGCCCTCTAAAGTTAAAAACATGGCTTCAATGGGGCCTGACAGTATACCAGGTTGCCTCTTAAACAGCTTAAATCAGGGTTACAGACCCCTACATTTGACTAGTCCTATATGTAAGGCCGTAGAAAGTATAATAACAGACCTGATAAAGAATGACTTAGCAAACCTCCAGACACTGGACCTGACCCAATTCGGCTTTGTCAGGGGCAGGCCATGCTTACTGAATCTGCTGGATTTCTTTGAGAAAGTCACTAAGGCCCCAGGGGGGTGTAAAACTGTACATATGTACCTCAACCTGGCTTAGATGTTTGACCAGTTCTCCACTCAGGTATTATAAATAAACCCAGTATACTGGACATAAATCCCTACATCAAAAAATGGATATCCAATTGGCTCATGGACAGGCCACATGTGGTTAAAGAGTATGGATCCAGCAAGAAGTCATTTACTAGTGGTGTGCCACAAGGCTCAGTATTGGGATTACTGCTGTTTGGAATATACTTCCCTGAAGTCAAGCGAATGTGAAAGCCCTCTGGATTACAATGTTTGCCTATGACTGCAAGCTAGGGGGAATCACTGAATCTCCCAATAATGTAGATATGCTTCAGGATGGTCTAGATCAGACAAATGATTGGTGTCAGAACCATAGCCTAAAACTAAATGTGAAAAAAATGCATTATCATACCCTTTGAGAGGTCAAATACTCCTGCAAATTACAATATTATTAGCACACACGTAGATTCAGATGTGAGATCTAGGTACACAGATAGATAGCCTAAACTTTGACTGGGATGTGCCCACAGTGGTGTGGAAGCCCTATTATGTGACACAACTTATAAGTAAAGGTATGGTATCCAGATCCAGGGAAATTATAGTCCCTCTGTGCTCAGCCCTCATTAGACCAATAATCGAGTACAAGAGGTTCTTCACAAAGAAAATACAGGGTGTAAACAACATGACCTATACTGATAGATTAAAAGCACTATCTCTTTACCCTGTCTCCTACCGACTATTAAGGGGTGACCTATGCCTAACCACAAGGCACTCACAAATCCAGCCTTGATGGAGTTGCTACACATCCACAAGTCAAACAGCAGAAGGGTCACCAGATCTAAGAATCTAAACTTAATCAGTGACTCAAACAAAACAAGCTGGAGTGACAGATATGTCTCAGAGATTGCCCCATCTTTTGAACAGGCTTCCTCTTTACATGAAGCAAAGCCCTTTCCTGGCCATTTTCAAATGCAGTTTGGATCAACGGATGGGGAATCACAAATTCACACTTGTGATAGTGAATATGTCCCTTATGGACAGGGGCAGTTTGTAACACACTCAAGGCATAGGCACAAACCCATGCCATCCTCTTGCCCCTAGGGGCCATATATTGGGTAAAATCAGGTTATATTGGCTAGGTGTGGAAAGGGTCTTAAGTCATTAGCCTAGTAATCTCCTATGAACCTATAATCTCCAATGAACCTATAAGTGCAGCTTCACGTTAACAATTCTGACCATTATCATAGCAGTAGTCAGGGTAAGTATGGGTTTTTGCCAGTATTGCTGCATCATCAAATGTCCAGAGCAGCATTTTGTTTTTGGGCATGTATCATTTGCCAACAGTGTCATGGATTACAGATAAATTGTTGCCACATGAGCAAGTTATGCTGTAGAGTGTCAGTTGCTTAGGATTTATCAAATAATGTTCTGATATTTAATATGCTAAAGTAATAGTTTACTGCAAGTGCAACAGATGTATTAGGAAATATTTGTTGCCCTACTACTTCAAGTCATTTGCAATTTTGCCCATATAGAAAGTCTATAGCATAAAAGGAAATAGGTATTAGACCTTGTCGTATATAGTTCTGGCACATAGGCTATATTTTCAGTATTCTATGGGAGTACTACATGGCCGAATATTATATATATATATGTGTGTGTCAGAGGGTGCATGCTTCCATGGACATCTACATATAGCTCAATGTATTAAGGTGCTGGTGTCCTACTATTATGCATCCACTGGGCTCAGTTCCCACATTCAATGTCTACTTTGATAACATTGTGTTTGGGATTTATGTCTGTTGTACTTTACAGCACTACAGATACTAATTTTCATGGGAAAATATATGTGATCTTCAGTATCCATGTTTCTGGTTTAATTTTCACAAATTCTATTTTATTAATCTGCCTGGACTGGTGGTATTAATGCATGTTTAACTGCAGCCTTCCATAGGATTGTACAGGTAGCTCAACAGCTAGAGCCTTGAACTTATATGTTAATGGCTTTATGTTCTGTTTCCAATCCTTTTTTTCTTCTATCACATAAAATTTCCAGTGGGTGTTTCACTGGTCCTTCTGAGTACAATGTCCACAACAATGCAATGTCCTCAGTGGTGTGAGCTGCTAGTGTGAAACACACACCATTAGTGTCACACACTAGCAGCTCACTAGTATGTGACACACACACCATTAGTGTCACACACTAGCAGCTCACTAGTATGTGACACACACACCATTAGCTCTTTGTGTGTAGTTTAAACTGTAGCAACTGCTACAATTTAAATGTAAAATAAAAATCTATTTTTTTTTTATGTAAAACATAACACTGTAGCACTCTGTGTAGGCAGGGTATAAACTGTAGCAACTGTTTACCATGGTTTGAACAGAATAATTAAAATAATATGAGTGCCGTAGCACTCAGTGCAGGTAGGGTTTAAATTATACAAACTGCTGCATGTGTAGCAAGAGATTTGCAACAGTTTAAACAGAATTTTTGATTTTTTTTTAACTAAAACACGATCAGTTAAGTGCTTTGTGCAGGCAGGCATAAACTGTAGCATTTAGCGAACTGTTTGCTACAGCAGGAGCAAGGCTCAGAAACAGGACTTGAATGGCTGAGGCGAGGGAGGGAGGAGTCATACATCTGACCACCTGGTTGGTGTACTAGTAAAAGGAACATCCTTTTTTTTTTGTTTGTTTTTTTACTCTTTACTGTGTTGGGAGGTGCATAAATCTATCTCTAATAAGCAGATCAGATCACTTACGACTTATTACAATGAAGAGATTTTTTTTGGCTCATCTTGCTGAGGAAGTGGGGTACATAGTATGACCCCATAGTGCTAGTTGAACCAGCTATGCTTCTGGGTGTCGCCAGCTGCTGTTGTCATCTCCACAATACCAGAAACACCTGCAGTGGCCACTACCACCAGCCCTGCTGAAGATAGTGCTGCTATAACAAGCACCAGACTTCAGCAATGATAGTGGAGGTGACAGGTATATCATTTGGCCACAGCTGTGTCTTTACTGAAAGACAGCTAGATGTCCAAATCAAGTGGTTAGCGACAGACCTTCATTCAGGTTCATAGGTTCATACTAGGCTATC
>NC_056737.1:1045060976-1045120976 GCF_019279795.1 Protopterus annectens | reverse complement strand
AGCTACTGTCTGACTGCAGCGGTCCATGAGTTATGAGGGACAGGGCATGCTTAAGAGGTAAAATCAAGAGCATTCTGTAAAATCTGGAACAGGTGAGAGGGTTGACTGGTATCTCTGTGGGAGGCACCACACATCAGTATATGACCATACTAAGGCTTCAGGACATAGCAGGGAGGGACACAAGACAAAACCAGGGAGAAGTTTTAAATGATTACATGGACTCACTACAAAGGTTAATAGAGAAACAGATCGAGCATCACAATGCTCTTTCCAAGCAAAAAGCAGAATGAAACTGTCATGTCTGATATTTTCGACTGACTGTACAGATCTGCAATTTACAAGAACAGGTCCAAAAGGAAGAAGAAACATCAGACATCTTCTGTGTTCATAGGATCAAGTAAGAGGTATATCAGTGTGTGTGTGTGTGTGTGTGTGTGTGTGTGTGTGTGTGTGTGTGTGTGTGTGTGTGTGTGTCTGTGTTTGAAAATGTGCATGTGTCTGGGAAAGTGAATGAGGGAGGTTTGCCTGTGCTAATGTGATGCAAGGGCCACCCCAGGTGCTTACTGCAGGAAAGTGCTGATGTGTACTTTCGGTAACTACCATTGGTTCAGAGGCAAGTAAATTAGGTGATAATGAGGTCTTTCCTCATTAAGGCTGACATATCTCTGAATCAGATTTTCAGAGATCACAGAAACAGTACCTTTTGGCCACAGATCTTACCACCCACAGTGGGATTCCTTTTGAATCCCAAGGAAAATCTTCATATGTTCATCATGCATTATATGTGATTTAAAGGCGTACTCCAGACACCTCTTTATTTTCTGAAAGATGTGTTCTATATGGTCTAGATATTTTCTGAACCCCTCCAACACACACACACACACACACACACACACACACACACACACACACACACACACACACACACACACACACACACACACACACACCATATGATCTACATGTTTGTAACTCCTATACCATTTGTTGTTTTAGCTGAATCTTTTTTTTTCAAGTCATTGTAAGGTAAATAGAATTCCTGATTCCAAAGCAATACCAACAGCAGCATCAGATATTAGGGATCTAACAATAAATTCAGTTAAACACTTCAGATGCAGATAAAGATTTCAAGTAAGTGTCCAAGCTTAGTCACCAATTTACATTTTGTGAAATTACACACAAAAATAAAGTAAGTATTCAAGCTAATATGTGATATAATTTGTGATGAATGATTGCCATTGTGATATATGAGAATTGATAGTGTTAGAGCTGTAAGGACTACAACAAATCACAGAACAAAGTTTGTGTTATTTACATACTCCCCACACTTGGAAAAATCATATCAAAAAATAATCCACACTCAATTAACAGACTATATCAAATCAATATTACCTTCTCTCAAAAAAGCAGCACAGATTTTGGGGGAGGGGACTCAGTAGCACGATAGCTCTTTGGATGATAACAGATGAAATCTTGAGCGATGTGGACAAAAGAAACTTTACTAGGGCAGTCTTCATAGATTTAACAAAGTCATTCAACCTAATTGACCACTCACTGCTACAAGACAAACTAATAGAAAGTGCCACTCAGGAAAAATCTCTTCTCCAGTTTAAATGCTTTCTTTTCAATAAGGCCTTCAAAGTGAAATTAGCAACCTGCTCTAATACAGTGTCACTTAAAGACATCCCTCAAGAATCCACCTTTAGACATCTTCCTTTTCTCATTTCCATTAATTAGCCCCCTTATGACCTACACCAAATTCCAGTCATGTTACATGCAGACGACATAGTCAGGCTCTCTGTTGAAATGTCACCACTTGAAATGCTGAGTACTAAAAAGTCGAATTAAAACGCAGAAAACCCAGAGAAGAATAAAACTTGAAAATTGCTCCTCTCCTTAAAACTTCTTTTTGCCAGGAGCAAGCCCCCCCCCCCCCCCCCGCACCCAATCTTTATGCCATTCAGTCTCCATGTTTAGGGGCTCACTCTAGTGTGTCCAGACATTTTTAAATAGTTACCCATAGTCTTCTTCAGCTTGAATCAGTCATGCCCTGTGATACAAACATAACTTTAAAATGATATTTATTCCTTCAACCAATTGCTTCTAAAACACAAGCTGTTACTAAGTCCCTAAAACAAAATCAGTGCTTTTTCAGCACATGTCAAAAGTTCACTAAAGCTCCCAATGCACACCTCATCATGTTTATAAACAAGTCATCCATGGAAACAACCATGTCAATTCCGTTCTTGAGCTTGTGACTTGACTTGTCTCTTACTTTCCATAACCATGTTGAAAAACAAGCATGAAAATGAACCAACTTCTTTTCTGGACTAGAAGACTCTCCACCTATGTGACAGCCCCAGCAAGGGCAGCCACAAACAAAATAATTCTACTTCCCTAGCTACAGTATGGACTGTCCATTATTGCCACATCATCAAAGAAAAATGTAATCACCTCACAGATCATCTCCAATAAAATATTCCAATATACTTATCCCATCAAGAACACCACCACACAACACTCACTAAAGTCAGATGGCTTCCTGTTAATCAAAGATCTAATTTCCTGAAGGCCTCTCTGCTCCCTGATCTACAAGACCCCTAATCTCAGGATTAGCTACGCCATTTGGAGCCCAGGCCAAGACCCTCATTGAACAGGAGTGAGAAAAACACACCTAGACAATAACTTTCACAAAAACATAAGAGACCAAGACGATCAAAAGCAAGTCCAAATGAAATGGTTTAACATTTTCAGAGTTAATCATTTAACTGTCATGTGATGTTGTTGTTGGTCTTTCAGCTTTTCCCGGTTAGGGGTCGCCACAGCAGAACTCCGGTCCGCTAATGATTGGCAGTAGATTTTGACAAATGTCAAGGTGCCAGCTCGATGTTAAACCTTCAATGAAGGCACGCCCATTTACGCATGTCTTTTGAACACCCACCCAACTGCGGGGAGGACATGCAGACTCCACACAGAAGGCACTCCCCGCACTCCAGCCGAGAATCGAACGGGAGAACCTCTTGCTGTGAGGCAACAACGCTACCGCTGCACCACCGTGGCATCATGCTTAACGAAATACAACATTACTTTAGCAATTTAAGAAACCACTTGGTTAATTTTCCCTTAACTTATTAAAAATAATTAAATTTGATAACAGTCTTGTTCAATAGGGTATCATCTAATAATGAAATAAGGGGAGGTATATTGTACTTTGGTTTTCATTGTATTTATATTGTTTGATAAATCCTTTCCTGAAGATGACTCAGGCACATGATTTTATAATGCTAAATTACCCATCTCTACCTGGATCAAAGTTGGTTCTAGTTAGGGCAATATTTATTTTACAGGTAAATTCATAAAGTAACATCACATACATATCATTGTAAAATTTATTACAAGTCAGTCACAGATGGGATAAGATGATTCTATATAAATCTGGTTATATAAGTTAAAAACTTCCCCATAATAATACCAATCAAATTATGAAATTATTTAATTTAAGGTGACAGTAGTTGTCACAGCCTGGTAGAAAACTAAAAAAATCAAGCACTGCCGAGGAAGAAAAAAAAAACAAAACTAAAGCGTCTTCCTCAGTCACTGAATTCCTTTATGTTTGTCAGTTATAAGAGTAATAATGGAAGGAGGCATCTGCAAACGATAGGTGAAAGAATGCACTGCCATTGGTCAGGAGCTGTTCTTTAATGTTGTCTGTAACTCAGAAGGGCGCATTGTGCATAAGAATACAGATTGTTTGGGGTTCTACCCTCACACAAGGAAACTAGGATAAGACTGATAATCTCACTAGAAAGTAATATGATAAGGCAGATCTCACATTTAAGGTGAAATGTTTTATGCTGGTTCTAATAATATATATGTGCATTATATTAAATAACCTCTGTAAACACTGTATGAATTTTCTAGTGTCCTAGCATAATTTTCTTCACAAGCTGAAAATGCTGCAAACTGTTAAATTCAGCTTTCATTTTGGTTTTGTCAAGATAACCAAGCTAAAGGCTACATGCACGTGTACATAGAGGTGCATAAAATAAAACTGGAAGCAAGTGTTTTGTTTTATTGAGTTTTTAAATTTAGAATCTTAGGCTTTTAGTTGGATGACTTTGAATTAAATTTCCTTCACATTTTGATGTATCAACATGACTTAACTATATAGCTTTGCTTTTTTATATATTATATTATATTATATTATATTATATTATTTATTTATTTCAGTTTGATGACCAGGGAAGTCCACTGGGCTTAAAAAAAAACCGTTTTCAGTGAAAGCCCAGGGAGAAAATCTCCAGTAACAATGATAAACATATTAACATATACATATACAAAGCAAAGAAGTCATACAGCTTTATGCAGTATTCTACAGTAAAAAGTTCTACGTTCTACAATAATAATAAAATCTAGCAACTGTACAGTCTGACTCATTAATAGTGAATTACATTTGAGGATGAGAAATTGTTGGAAATAAACTATTAACAAAATATGGAGGTTAAGGAGGCATAGGAGGGCAAATGGTGTGAGTGCAGAGATGATGCACAGAGTTAGAAGGTGGATTTTGATATAGGAGGGTCCTATGTAGGGAAGGAGCAAGAACATTCCCAATTTGACTATAGGTGGGAATGGAGGAGGGATTTAAAGTTAATATTAGAAAATAATAGAAATAACAATCAGTTGTGCAAATGTTAGGTAGACACATTCATCAAATGTACAATCATCATTCATTATTATTCATGCACCTAGAGAAAGATATACAAAGCGTTTCATTTATTTTCAATAGACTTGTTGAGTTTTCTCTTCCAGTTTAGTACTCTGAATTGCTCTGTCATGATCCACCAAATTCTCATCACCGAGACTGGTAGTTGGTGTTCCTCTGGATTACAACTGCAACTGTTGCCTAGTTCAACATGACCAAGCAAAATGTGAGAGCAGGCTAGACCATTTCATCACCGTCCACACCATCATCAGTATCAAAATAGTAACTACTGATCAAAAGGGGTTAGTGGTCCTGCCCAAAACATAATAAAAACTTAGCTGGGCATGGAAAATGTTAGTGAAGTTGTCTAAGTCATACATTAAATTAGGGTACCACAGTATTTGATCATCTCAAACTACCAGATAGCAGAAGTAATAAATTAGACAGTGTTTAAGCAAGATGAATGTGGAGCAGTGCACCTGAAGGATTCATAAGCATTCTACCTAAGAAGCTATTTACAAGCCATAGTTATTCATTACTTCAGTCCACAATGATCCCAGCCAGGGTTCCATTAATTTCCCCATGTGTAATGAGGTGCTAGTATAATTAGTGGGAACAGCCAGAAGGGACCCTAGTTCTGAGTTCAGAAATGGGAATTGGAGAAGCAGAGCATCCACTTTTTCCAAACACATCTGTTCCGCTGATACGAGGAGAAATGCAATGTGATGATTTAAAGAAAGTAAGTTGGCTAAAGATATTACTGCATTTCTTTAAACTGATGTTTAGAGCTGAGCTAAAAGGAAACAGCAATACTGTTATGCCTCGTTGCTTTAAAGTGAATGCAGTGCAGACTGCAAAATGGAAACATTTTTCCCTGAAAGTTCATTGGGAAAGGGATACTTCCTTCCATTCATCGGTTTCAAATGACACTGAGAGTTCCACATTTCCTACCATCCTGTCCAAAGTTCCAGTGCAAATAAAGAGTGGAAAACATGCTGGCAAGCAGCACTGTGAACTCTTCAATAAGCTTGATGAAGTACATACACTGCTCATTCAGTATGCTTATGACAACCCCATCTCACCCCACTATTTTCACTGACACTGGAGGTCCTTATCCCAGTAGTACTCCCTCGCTGTTCTTTTTTTTTTAGGTCTCTATCCAGTGTGTCCTCTGTAAGTTCATAGTTATGATGCCCAGTTACTTCATTGTCTATTAAAGTAGGTAAAACTGCCATAGATTTTTTGCTACAATTTTCACACACATGCTTTGGAATTGGATAATATCTTGCAGTCTGGTTCTGGAAATACAAATTATATTGCATCAAATATCACCAAATAAGATTACTTTTCATTCAGTATTAAGTAAAATAATCTTTTTTTCATTGGTTCTGCTATTTTAAAGGTGCAATTAAGCCAATATCTGGTTTCCACCCCTAAGCACTTGTTCTCTCACACTGGGCCCTTACCATTCAGCGTCTTTATCACATGGACATACAGGCTTGGCCTCTCCTTCAAACTATGTATCCAACTTAACATTTAAAAATGAGGGGCCATCATTCAGAAAGCCTTTAGGGCTTGGTGGAAAGTTTTGGTTTTGCACCCTACCTCCCCGCCACATACACTTAATTTTGCCAGGGGCATTGCTTCAAAGCAGACCTGTTCCACCCTCTGAAGTACTTAGCATTTTCCCCAGCCTCCACCAATGAAATTGGACCACCTCTTGTGCCCCTGTGCACATGCAATCCTCCACAACCCCCTGGTGAGGCAAGCAAACTCTTCCCCTTCACTCCTCTGCCTCTCAGTCTGGATTCTCCAGTGGCAGGGTTGCTTAAGCTGCAGTCATGGCTCTTCCCTCTCCACTGTGGAACTGGGCAACTGCTCCTATTAGAGTTAACACAATAATAGGTAGGTCTTCCCTTTCTGTTTATCTATCTATCTATCTATCTATCTATCTATCTATCTATCTATCTATCTATCTATCTATCTATTAATAGGTGTGTGAGTGTGTGGGTATTCTGCAAATACATATATATTTTTTCTTCGAAGATGAGAAAGATTTTTTTGCTTCAATGGTATGCATCAAATGGTAATGTATTACATCACAGAATTAGTGTTAACTCTATGTCTGAGCATTTTCTTAACATCATTCTGCCAACATGATATGTTCCATTCCTCCCAGCACAGAAGACAACAAAACAATCCTTTACCTTAGCTAGGGACTCAACCCAAAGGCATATAGACATTCAAAAAACACATAGCAGTTCTTCAGGCAAGGCAGTACCACCTTGACTGGAATTACTGAAAAGAGCTGTAGTGTAAGAAATAAAGTAAAAATAAACAAAACACAAATGATGTCAAAGCAACCTCCTCATGGTTAGGTAATCTCTTACCTGGCAATACTGATGGTAACAAATTCCTTTAGGGTGAAAAGAATAAATTTGTGGGACGCTATTAACCCAACTGTCATATTTCATTCCACCATTATAATCGGTTTAGTTTTCATCCAGTGCAAATAGCAGAACCCTTTGTTATCCTTTTTAGCACATCTTCCATAAATCTGTAGCTAAACCTTGGTGAATGATGCTTCATTTTGCCCTAGGTGTCCATAGCATCAGCTGACTATGTAACTTCAAGTATATTACACTAAATGTAGTCAGTCAACAACTCAAGGAAATACCAAACATGGTTGGTCATGGTCATATAGACTTTATCCTAAACCTTAGGAGCATTCAACATCTACTTCTATTATTAATATGTTACTTACTTTGTTTTCTTTTCTGACTGCTCCCCTCATCCTGTCCACTCCAAACATGAGTTTTCTTGAGCTGAATGTGCCCCTCTCTTCAGTTAGGCAGGTACCTAGGTGCCCCAGCACTACTCCAAACATGAGTTTTCTTGAGCTGAATGTGCCCCTCTCTTCAGTTAAGCAGGTACCTAGGTGCCCCAGCACTACTCCAAACATGAGTTTTCTTGAGCTGAATGTGCCCCTCTCTTCAGTTAGGCAGGTACCTAGGTGCCCCAGCACTACTCCAAACATGAGTTTTCTTGAGCTGAATGTGCCCCTCTCTTCAGTTAGGCAGGTACCTAGGTGCCCCAGCACTACTCCAAACATGAGTTTTCTTGAGCTGAATGTGCCCCTCTCTTCAGTTAGGCAGGTACCTAGGTGCCCCAGCACTACTCCAAACATGAGTTTTCTTGAGCTGAATGTGCCTCTCTTCAGTTAGGCAGGTACCTAGGTGCCCCAGCACTACTCCAAACATGAGTTTTCTTGAGCTGAATGTGCCCCTCTCTTCAGTTAGGCAGGTACCTAGGTGCCCCAGCACTACTCCAAACATGAGTTTTCTTGAGCTGAATGTGCCCCTCTCTTCAGTTAGGCAGGTACCTAGGTGCCCCAGCACTACTCCAAACATGAGTTTTCTTGAGCTGAATGTGCCCTCTCTTCAGTTAGGCAGGTACCTAGGTGCCCCAGCACTACTCCAAACATGAGTTTTCTTGAGCTGAATGTGCCCCTCTCTTCAGTTAGGCAGGTACCTAGGTGCCCCAGCACTACTCCAAACATGAGTTTTCTTGAGCTGAATGTGTCCCTCTCTTCAGTTAGGCAGGTACCTAGGTGCCCCAGCACTACTCCAAACATGAGTTTTCTTGAGCTGAATGTGCCCCTCTCCTCAGTTAGGCAGGTACCTAGGTGCCCCAGCACTACTCCAAACATGAGTTTTCTTGAGCTGAATGTGCCCCTCTCTTCAGTTAGGCAGGTACCTAGGTGCCCCAGCACTACTCCAAACATGAGTTTTCTTGAGCTGAATGTGTCCCTCTCTTCAGTTAGGCAGGTACCTAGGTGCCCCAGCACTACTCCAAACATGAGTTTTCTTGAGCTGAATGTGCCCCTCTCTTCAGTTAGGCAGGTACCTAGGTGCCCCAGCACTACTCCAAACATGAGTTTTCTTGAGCTGAATGTGCCCCTCTCTTCAGTTAGGCAGGTACCTAGGTGCCCCAGCACTACTCCAAACATGAGTTTTCTTGAGCTGAATGTGTCCCTCTCTTCAGTTAGGCAGGTACCTAGGTGCCCCAGCACTACTCCAAACATGAGTTTTCTTGAGCTGAATGTGCCCCTCTCTTCAGTTAGGCAGGTACCTAGGTGCCCCAGCACTGCAAGTACAAAAGCAAAAAGCAGGTTGTTGGTTGGAGTTTTAAATTCGACTTCAAGGTTCAACCAATTGTAAGAAGAAAGAATGAACTCAAGCCAAACCAAAGCATGTCTTTCTATTTTTTCCTAAGCTATTTTAATTTCTACTGCACCCACATCAAGTGATTTAGTAAGTTTAAGCCAAAAAATAAATTGCTCAGCTTGCTGTGGGCACTAAAGATAATGCCCTGTAATTGCCTTCTCTGCACTATCCCCTCCACTTGCATAGCCAGTTGCTGGTCTTTTGGGAGGTGCCCATGCAAGATGATGTAAAAGGGGCAGGAGTTTTTTGGATGTCTGTGTTGACATTTCTTCCATTTCTTCTGCTTCTCATAAAGGGAAATAAAAATATCCTAGACAGCTATAGGACACCCTCCGTGTCCAAAGAACCTCACAATGCATACTTGGACTTACTGGAGACACTTACCATCCCACCTAACACCATACTCATGGGAGACTTTAACTACCACCTCTCTATACTGGGAATCCTACACAGCCTCAGATCTGCAGGCACAGAGATTCCTGGACTTCATAAATGCAAACACTCTTGACCAAATCATGAATACACCCACTAGAGACTCCAACATACTCGTTCTCATGCTCACAAATATGGAAAAATGCTGCACCCTCACCCACCAATGTCTCATCCTCCCTAGTAAGGTCCAACCATAAAGCTGTCTCCTTCAAAATCAGCTCAGTATTTGCATTAAAAAAAGTAACAGTTAGGAACTATTCATAGGAAAATTACCTGCTATTAAGTAATGGTTTGTCAAAATTCAATACCCCTCCAATCCTGAGAACACAGCCTGTGCTGAATTGCTCTCAGAAACTCTGTACAACCATGTCAATGGCTGCATAGAGGTTGCTGTACCTACCAGAAGTAAGCCCAGGACTAGCCCAAGAAGCATCCTGGTGGCATCCCAAATTAAACAGGATATACAAGAAAAGGAAAAAATAATGACAGAAATCAGGAAGGGTAAGTCCCATAAAGATAAAACCTCCCTCATCAAAGTGAATAGGCAGCTAAGAGCGCTAATTTGGTCAAGCAAAGCCAACTTTGTGGTTAAAATAGTTCGCAGGTGAAAGATAACCACAAGGCTTTCTACGGGTCTATATCAGAACACTGAATGTTCTAAATAGTGAACGCTCACAAGACAGAAAATGCAGGACCTTGAAAACATTATTGTGGGGGGCTGTGCCCCCCCCCCACTAAATATATATTCCAACTCCAAGATCGTACTACAGTGAGGAAAGGGCAAATATTCCGATCTTCACTGTGCAGCGATAAAAAAAAACTTTGAGGTCCTGAATTTTTGCTCATGTCAGCATTTGCTATTTAGAACATTCATGTTCTAATATAGACCTGCTTTCTACAGCTATGTCAGAAACCTCGAGGACAGCACACAATAATGTGCTGAACTGGTGGTTAATGGTGGCACATTCACTGACCCTGGTGATATAGTGAACCTGTTAGTAGACAAATTCAGTTCCATCTTTACACTCACTCACCCCAACCATCCCACCAAAAATACCCTCAAACATATCCCCTCCAACTATAACTAAGGAGCATGTACTGGCTACACTCCATAAATACAAAAATATAGCCTCAATGGGCCCTGATAACATCCCAAGATGCCTCTTGAATAGTCTAAAATATGACCTATAAGGACCACTGGAGTCATTATTTAACTGTAGTTTTAAAACAGGCTTTGTGCCATGTGAATGGAAGACTACAACAGCCATTTGCCTTCATAAGGGAGGGACTTTAACAGATAATGGAAACTATAGACCCATTAGTCTGACTAGTCTTATTTACAAAGCCATAGAAATTATTATCGTAGACATTAACAACAAGGACATTGGAGATTTCCAGACACTGGATCCATCCCAGTTAGACTTTGTCAAAGGAAGGTCATGCTTACTGAATCTGATGAACTTCTCTGAAAAGGTCATTAAGGCAATGGATGAGGGGAAAACTGTACATACTGATTACCTAGATCTGGCTAAAGAATTTGATACAATACCCTACTTGGGCATTGTCAACAAACTTATTGAACTAGGTATAAAACCCTTTATAATGTGCTGGATAGCTAGCTGGCTCACTAATAAGACCCAGGAAGTTTGAATTAGTGAGGCCACCTCCAGAAAAAGGGCAGTCATCAATGGAGTCCCTCAGGGTACTGTGCTAGGCCCATTCCTCTTTGGCATTTATTTCTTGGATGTCAAAGCCAATGTCAAAGGCTTCTGGCTAACCAAGTTCGAAGATGATTGGAGACTGCGATCAGTCACTGAATCCCTCCCAAGGCAAACATACCTTTCAGGAAGGTCTAATACAGGCAAACACTTAGTGCCAAAGTCATGGCTTAAAACTCAGTACCAAGAAATACATTATAGTACCTTTTGGAATGTCTTCCATCTTGGGTAATGATGTCATGAATAAAATACCACTGAAAGCTGATTCACTAATCAGGAATCTGGAAACTCATGCAGATATTAACCTAGCCTTAGACCTACATGTGACCAAGGTATAAGAAAATCTTTCAGTTTTTGCTCAACTTATAAGCAAGTGCATGACATCTAGGTCCAAGCAAGGGCATGGCATCTAGGTCCAAGCAAGGGCATGACATCTAGGTCCAAGGAAGGGCATGACATCTAGGTCCAAGCAAGGGCATGGCATCTAGGTCCAAAGAAGGGCATGACATCTAGGTCCAAAGAAGGGTATGACATCTAGGTCCAAGCAAGGGCGTGACATCTAGATCCAAGGAAGGGCATGACATCTAGGTCATGAAAGGCCATCATACCACTGTACTAGGCCCTCATCAGACCCATCACAGATTATAATGTCCCCTTTGGTATGTACTTGACCAGACACATGCAGCAAATGGAACATCCACTAAGTTTCCTTACAAATAGAATACAGAGAGTAAATACAATATACTAAACTGGTTGCCTCAAAGCCCCGTCTTTTTACTTGGTATCATACAGAGTTCTGAGAAGTGATCTTTGCCTGGTGTACAGGACATCCTTGGGCTCTGTTTTGATTAAACTTTTACACAGCCAAAAAACAAACGTCAGAACTACTAGATTAAAAGACCTACATTTTGCTAGTGACATAAATAGGAGATGTTGGAGAGACAGATATGTTTCTTAGAGAATTCCCATTCTCTGGAACAGACTTCCCATCCATGTGAAGCAGAGTTCCTCCCTATTCCTATTTAAGTGTAACTTGGACCAATGGATAGGCAATCAGAAATTCACCCCTGGTCTGGCTGTTATGTCTCAATATAGGCAGTCAGTAAATCACCTCCTATATCAGTCAAATTTGTGGGCCACATTTGGGTTGCATAGCTAGGCTTATAGTGGTCATTAGCCTAGTATACACCTTTAAACCTATAAATATATCAATATATTTCTTTTGCAAAATAATTTTATTTATTTTATAGTGTAAACTGTGTCCTTGACAAGTCAGTGCCTGTGGCTATAGCTGCTCTCGCCCCACACTTACTATGATGTTGCTTAATCCTGACTTATTCTCACTTCTAACACACTAACTCCTTCTTTAAACCTAATCATCTAACCTAAGACATCTCTCACAATCTGCTCCCATCTGGTCACACCTTCAATTAAGCTACACTGCACCAGTCATGCTTTCTCCGCACTAGCAACCCATATCTGGAAATCACTACCAACCTACCTGAAAGAACTCCCTTCAAACACACAATTTAGAAATGAACTTAAACACCTTGTTACAAAAGCTTTATGCCAGTGCCATTAGTCCTGTCAAATCACATGCCAGTGCCACCCATCTCATCACATCACATGCCATTGTCACTAATCCCATCACATCATATACCTGTGCCACCAATCCCATCATATTATGTGCCAGTGCTTCCAATCCCATCACATCACATCAGTGCCAACAATTCCATGACACGTGCCAGTGCCATTAATCCCATCACATCACATGTCAGTACCACCAATCCCATTATATAACATGCCACTGCAACCAGGCCGATTATATCATATGCCAGTGTCACAAATCCCATCACATTACATGCCAGTGCCACTAATCCCATCCCATCACAACAATGCCACCAATCCCATTATATAACATGCCAGTGCAACCAATCCCATCACATCACATCATATGCCAACACCACCAATCCCATCACATCACATCATATCATATCACATCACATAAGTGGCACCATTCCTAGCACATCACATCAGAGCCCCCAGTCCCATCATATTATATGCCAGTGCCACAAATCCAATCATATCACATCAGTGCCATCAATTCCATCACATCACATTACTGCCACCAGTCCCATCACATCACATTAGTGCCACCAATCTCATCACATTATTTAAATCTTTCATATCTCTGTTCAGTCCTTCATCTGCATATAGTTATCTTTACAACTTTTCTGAAATCTTTGCTCACCCCTTAACCTCCCTTATTCCCTCACCTCCTTTTTTGCCTCTCTCTTCTCTCTTACTAGTTTAATTAAAGCAGTTAATTAAGCTAGTTTGAAAAAATGGAGTTGTATGGTATCTAAAGTAACAATGTATGCATTAATTGCTCTTTTATCTACCTTGCTTGCAACTTGCCTTTCAATTTGTCACATGTAAAGTTTGTGTAGATCTCTAAAATTTGCTCAGAAATAAATTATACTGTACATAAATTTGTCTCTTCTTTACATTCTGATATACTCACCTGAGCTGTGTCTGTAAACAGTTCACAGACATCAGCACACTACTCTGGTAAACTAATGTGAAATAAAATATAATGTATAAAGTTTTATAGGGATAGGAGAGAAACCAAAAAATGGTGATCTAGTTTTAGCAGATATTGTAAGTTTATATCCTAGAATATCATTTAAAAATGCATCAAATATTAAAAATAAATTGGGACGTACTACATATTCTATAGAAACACATTTTGATTCAACGAAGCCAGAATGTTCACAACTATACGATTTTAACAAATCCAGAAACTGTGATGTTTGTCAGTATTCTTTAGGAAGAGATGAGTTAATTTATACCAGTTTTAAAATGTGTCTAGTTAAAGTGACTGATTTGCTAAGATTTGTGATTTACATCATACAGTGTGCATTTCAAAAAATATATATATTTATTTTATTTATTTGCAATTTCTTAACCAGGAAAGTCCAATGGGCCAAAATGAGACTATTTTCAATGGAGGCCTGGGGAGAAAAGCTCTATATACAATAATTACAAAGCTAACATCAACAAGTACAATACAATTTTCAAAACGACTAAAAATACACTAATATAGAAGACAGAATAATAACATTTGAGCAAGGTGTTGTAACAAAGCATTGAATAAAATTAAAACATAATATTTTGGAGTACATACGTATAATTTGGAGTGCAGGCACATATGCAGTCAAAGTTTCATAAGGTGAGAAGTAGAAAGAATTAGATCAGGAAAGTAGAACATTGAAATGTGAATAGGCTGAGTTATGAGAAAGAAAAAAGGGAGAGGGAGTGGAAATTAAATGAAGGGAGTCACTAGGGTGAGTTATGAGAAAGGAAAAAGGGAGAGGGAGTGGAAATGAAAAGAAGGGAGTCACTAGGGTGAGTTATGAGAAAGGAGAAAAGTGAGAGGGAGTTGAAATGAAATGAAGGGAGTCACTAGGGTGAGTTATGAGAAAGAAAATGGGAGAGGGAGTGGAAATTAAATGAAATGAGTCACTAGGGTTAGTTATGAGAAAGGAAAAAAGGAGAGGGAGTGGAAATGAAATGAAGGGAGTCACTAAGGTGAGGCATGAGATAGGAAAAAGGGAGAGGGAGTAAAAATGAAATGAAGGGAGTCACAAGGGTGAGTTATGAGACAGGAGAAAAAGGAGATGGAGTGGAAATTAAATGAATGGAGTCACTAGGGTGAGTTATGAGGAAGGGGTAAAGGGAGAGGGAGTGAAAATGAAATGAAGTCAGTAACTAGAGTGAGTTATGAGAAAGGAGAAAAGGCAAGGGGAGTGGAAATGAAATGAAGGGAGTCACTAGGGTGAGTAATGACAAAGGAAAAAGGGAGAGGGAGTGGAAATGAAATGAAGGGAGTCACTAGGGTGAGTTATGGGAAAAGAAAAAAGGGAGAGCAAATGGAAATTAAATGAAGCGGGTCACTAGGGTTAGTTATGAGACAGGAAAAAAGGAGAGGGAGTGGAAATGAAATGAAGGGAGTAACTAGGGTGAGTAATGAGAAAGGAAAAAGGGAGAGGGAGTGGAAATGAAATGAAGGGAGTCACTAGGGTGAGTTATGAGAAATGAAAAAGGGAGAGGGAGTGGAAATATAATAAAGGGAGTCACTAGGGTGAGTTATGAGAAAGGAAAAAGGGAGAGGGAGTGGAAATGAAATTAAGGGAGTCACTAGTGTGAGTTATGAGAAAGGAAAAATGAGAGAGGGAGTGGAAGTTAAATGAAGGGAGTCACTAGGGTGAGTTAGGAGAAAGGAAAAAGGGAGAGGGAAGGGAATGAAATGAAATGAAGGGAGTCACTAGCATGAGTTATGAGAAAGGAGGAAAGGGAGAGGGAGTGGAAATGAAATGAAGGGAGTCACTAGGGTGAGTTATGAGAAAGGAAAAAGGGAGAGGGAGTGGAGATGAAATGAAGGGAGTCACTAGGGTGAGTTATGAGGAAGGGGTAAAGGGAGAGGGAGTGAAAATGAAATGAAGGGAGTCACTAGAGTGAGTTATGAGAAAGGAGAAAAGGCAGGGGGAGTGGAAATGAAATGAAGGGAGTCACTAGGGTGAGTAATGACAAAGGAAAAAGGGAGAGAGAGTGGAAATGAAATGAATGGAGTCATTAGGTGAGTTATGATAAAGGAAAAAGGGAGAGGGAGTGGAAATTAAATAAAGGGAGTAACTAGGGTGAGTTATGAGAAAGGAGAAAGGGAGTGGGTGTGGAAATTAAAGGAAGGGAGTCACTAGGGTGAGTTATGGGAAAAGAAAAAAGGGAGAGCAAGTGGAAATTAAATGAAGCGGGTCACTAGGGTTAGTTATGAGACAGGAAAAAAGGAGAGGGAGTGGAAATGAAATGAAGGGAGTAACTAGGGTGAGTTCTGAGAAAGGAAAAAGGGAGAGGGAGTGGAAATGAAATTAAGGGAGTCACTAGGGTGAGTTATGAGAAAGGAAAAAGGGAGAGGGAGTGAAATGAAATGAAGGGAGTCACTAGCCTGAGTTATGAGAAAGGGGGAAAGGGAGAGGGAGTGGAAATGAAATGAAGGGAGTCACTAGGGTGAGTTATAAGAAAGGAGAAAAGTGAGAGGGAGTTGAAATGAAATGAAATGAAGGGAGTCACTAGGGTGAGTTATGAGAAAGGAAAAAAGGGAGAGGAAGTGGAAATAAAATAAAGGGAGTCACTAGGGTGAGTTATAAGAAATGAGGGAAGGGAGAGGGAGTGGAAATGAAATGAAGGGAGTCACTAGGCTCAGTTATGAGAAAGGATGAAAGGGAGAGGGAGTGCAAATTACATGAATGGAGTCACTGGGGTGAGTTATGAGAAAGGAGGAAGGGAGAAAGAGTGGAAATGAAATGAAGGGAGTCACTAGGTTGAGTTATAAGAAAGGTAAAAGGGAGAGGGAGTGGAATTGAAATGAAGGGAGTCACTAAACTGAGTTATGAGAAAGGAAAAAAGGGACAGGGAGTGGAAATGAAATGACGGGACTCACTAGGGTGAGTTATGAAAAAGGAAAAAAGGAGAAGGAGTGGAAATGACATGAAAGGAGTCACTAAACTGAGTTATGAGAAAGGAAAAAAGGGACAGGGAGTGGAAATGAAATGACGGGACTCACTAGGGTGAGTTATGAGAAAGGAAAAAAGGAGAGGGAGTGGAAATGAAATGAAGGTAGTTATTAGGCTGAGTTATGAGAAAGGAGGAAAGGGAGAGGGAGTGGAAATGAAATAACGGGAGTCACTTGGATGCGTTATGAAAAAGGATAAAAAGGAAAGGGCATGGGAATGACATGAAGGGAGTCACTAGGGTGAGTTCTGAGAAAGGAGAAAAAGGAGAGGGAGTGGAAATGAAATGGAGGGAGTCACTTGGCTGAGTTATGAGAAAGGAGCAAAATGAGAAGGAGTGGAGATTAAATAAAGGGGGTCACTATGGTAAGTAATGAGAAATGAGGAAAGGGAGAGGGATTGGAAATGAAATGAAGTCAGTCACTAAGGTGAGTTATGAGAAAGGAAAAAAGGAGAGGGAGTGGAAATGAAATGAAGGTAGTTATTAGGCTGAGTTATGAGAAAGGAGAAAAGGGAGAGGGAGTGGAAATGAAATAACGGGAGTCACTTGGATGCATTATGAAAAAGGATAAAAAGGAAAGGGCATGGGAATGACATGAAGGGAGTCACTAGGGTGAGTTCTGAGAAAGGAGAAAAAGGAGATGGAGTGGAAATGAAATGGAGGGAGTCACTTGGCTGAGTTATGAGAAAGGAGCAAAATGAGAAGGAGTGGAGATTAAATAAAGGGGGTCACTATGGTAAGTAATGAGAAATGAGGAAAGGGAGAGGGATTGGAAATGAAATGAAGTCAGTCACTAAGGTGAGTTATGAGAAAGGAAAAAAGGAGAGGGAGTAGAGATGACATAAAGGGAGTCACTAAGGTGAGTTATGCAACAGGAAAAAGGGAGAGGGAGTGGAAATAAAATGAAGGGAGTCTCTAAAGTGAGTTATGATAAAGGAAAAAGGGTGAGGGATTGGAAATGAAAAGAAGGGATTCACAAGGATGAGTTATGAGAAAGGAAAAGGGAGAAGGAGTGGAAATGAAATGAAGGGAGTCACTAAGGTGAGTTATGAGAAGGAAAAAGGGAGAGGGAGTAAAAATGAAACAAAGGGAGTCACTAGGATGAGATTTGAGAAAGGAGGAAAGGGAGAGGGAGTGGAAATGAAATGAGGGGACTCACTAGGCTGAGTTATGGGAAAGGGTAAAAGTAAGAGGGAGTGGAAATGAAATAAAGGGACTCACAAAGGTGAGTTATGAGAAAGGATTAAGGGAGAGGGAGTGGAAATGAAATGAAGGGAGTCACTAGGGTGAGTTATGAGAAAGGAAAAAGGGATAGGGAGTGGAAATGAAATGAATGGAGTCACTAGGCTGAGTTATGAGAAAGGAGAAAGGGAGAGGGGGTGGAACTGAAATGACGGGAGTCACTAGAACGCGTTATGAGAAATGAAAAAAGGGGACAGGGCATAGAAATGACATGAAAGGATTCACTAGGGTGAGTTGTGAGAAAGGAGAAAAAGGAGAGGGAGTGGAAATGAAAGGAAGGAAGTCACTAGGGTGAGTTATGAGAAAGGAGGGAAAAGAGAGGAGTGGAAATGACATAAAGAAAGTCACTAGGATTAGTTATAAGAAAGGAAGAAATGAGAGGGAGTGGAAATGAAATGAAGGGACTCACTAGGGTGAGTTATGAGAAAGGAAAAAAGGGAGAGGGGGTGGAAAGGAAATGAAGGGACTCACTAGGGTGAGTTATGAGAATGAAAAAGGGAGAGGGAGTGGAAATGAAATGAAAGGAGTCACTAGGGTCAGTTATGAGAAAGGAAAAAGGGAGAGGGAGTGGATATGAAATGAAGGGAGTCACTAGGCTACGTTTTAAGAAAGGAGGAAAGGGAGAGGGAATGGAAATGAAATGATGGGACTCACTAGGCTGAGTTATGAGAAATGGAAAAAGTAAGAGTGAGTGGAAATGAAATAAAGGGACTCACAAAGGTGAGTTATGAGAAAGGATTAAGGGAGAGGGAGTGGAAATGAAATAAAGGGACTCACTAAGGTGAGTTATGAGAAAGGAAAAAGGGAGAGGGAGTGGAAATGAAGGGAGTCAATAGGCTGAGTTATGAGAAAGGAGAAAGGGAGAGAGAGTGGAACTGAAATGATGGGAGTCACTAAAATGCATTATGAGAAATGAAAAAAGGGACAGGGCATAGAAATGACATGAAAGGATTCACTAGGGTGAGTTCTGAGAAAGGAGAAAAAGGAGAGGGAGTGGAAATGAAATGAAGGGAGTCACTTGGCTGAGTTATGAGAATGAATGAAAGGGAGAAGAAGTGGAAATGAAAGGAAGGGAGTCACTAGGGTGAGTTATGAGAAAGGAGAAAAAAGAGAGGAGTGGAAATGACATAAAGAAAGTCACTAGGATTAGTTATAAGAGAGGAAGAAATGAGAGGGAGTGGAAATGAAATGAAGGGAGTCACTAGGGTGAGTTATGAGAAAGGAAAAAAGGGAGATGGAGTGGAAATGAAAAGAAAAGAGTCACTAGGATGAGAAATGAGAAAGGGGAAAAGGGGGCAGTAGTGTAAATGAAATGAAGGGAGTCACTAGGGTGAGTTATGAGAAAGGAGAAAAGGGAGAGGGCGTGGAAATGAAATGAAGGGAGTCACTAGGGTGAGTTATGAGAAAGGAAAAAGGGAGAGGGAGTTGAAATTAAATGATGGGAGTCACTAGAGTGAGTTATGAGAAAGGAGAAAAGGGAGAGGGAGTTGAAATAACATGAACGGAGTCTCTAGGATGAGTTATGAGAATGGAAAAAAGGGAGAGGGAGTGGAAATGAAATGATGGGGCTCACTAGTTTGAGTAATGAGAAAGGAAAAATGGAAAGGGAGTGGAAATGACATGAAGGTAGTCACTAGGGTGAGTTATGAGAAAATAGGAAAGGGAGCGGGAGTGGAAATGAAATGAAGGGAGTCACTAGGCTGAGTTATGAGAAAAGAGGAAAGGGAGATGAAGTGGAAATGAAATAACGGGAGTCACTAGGATGCATTATGAGAAAGGGTAAAAGGGAAAGGGCATGGAAATGAAATGAAGGGAGTCACTTGGCTGAGTTAAGAGAAAGGAGGAAAATGAGAGGGAGTGGATATTAAATAAAGGAGGTCATTAGGGTGAGTAATGAAAAATGAGGAAAGGGAGAGGGAGTGGAAATGAAATGAAGGGAGTCACTAGTGTGAGTTATGAGAAAGGAAAAATCGAGAGGGAGTGAAAATGACAAGTAGGGAGTCACTAGGCTGAGTTATGAAAAAGGAGAAAAGGGAGATGGAGTGGAAATAAAATGAAGGTACTCACTTGGCCGAGTTGTAAGAAAGGAAAAAGGGAGATGGAGTGGAAATGAAAAGAAGGGAGTCACTAGGGTGAGTTATGAGAAAGGAAAAAGGGAGAGGGAGTGGAAATGAAATGAAAGGAGTCACTAGGGTGAGTTATGAGAAAGGAAAAAGAGAGAGGGAGTGAAAATGAAATGAAGGGAGTCACTAGGGTCAGTTATGAGAAAGGAAAAAGGGAGAGGGAGTGGAAATGAAATGAAGATAGTCACTAGGACGAGTTATGAGAAAGGAAAAAAAAGAGTGGGTGTAAGAAATTAAAGGAAAGGAGTCACTAGCCTGAGTTATGAAAAAGCAAGAAAGGAAGCGGGAGTGGAAATGAAATAAAGGGAGTCACTAGGATGAGTTTTGAGAAAGGAGGCAAGGGAGTGGAAATAAAATGAAGAGAGTAACTAGGGTGGGTTATGAGAAAGTGAAAAGGGAGAGGGAGTGGAAATGAAATGAAGGGAGTCACTGTGGTGAGTTATGAGAAAGTAAAAAAGGAGAGGGAGTAGGAATGAAACAAAGGGACTAAATAGGGTGAGTTATGAGAAAGGAAAAAGGGAGAGGGAGTGGAAATGAAATGAAGGGAGTCACTAGGGTGAGTTATGAGAAAGAAAATGGGAGAGGGAGTGGAAATTAAATGAAGGGAGTCGATAGGGAGAGTTATGAGAAATGAAAAAATGGAGAGGGAGTGGAAATGAAATGGAGTCACTTGGGTGAGTTACGAGAAAGGAGAAAAGGGAGAGGGAGTTAAAGTGAAATGAAGGGACTCACTAAGGTGAGTTATGAGAAAGGAAAAAAGGGAGAGGGAGTGGAAATAAATCAAGGCAGTCTCTAGGGTGAGTTATGAGAAAGGAAAAAGGGAGAGGTAGTGGAAATTAAATAAAGGGAGTCACTAGGGTGAGTTATGAGAGAGGGAAAAGGGAAAGGGAGTGGAATTAAAATGAAGGGAATCACTAGGGTGAGTTATGAGAAAGGGGAAAAGGGAGAAGGAGTGGAAATGACATGAAGGGAGTCACTAGGATTGGTTATGAAAAAGAAGGAAAGGGAGTGGGAGTGGAAATGAAATGAAGGGCCTCACTAGGGTGAGTTATGAGAAAGGAAAAAGGGAGAGGGAGTGGAAATGAAATGAAGGGAGTCACTAGGATTAGTTATAAGAAAGGAAGAAATGAGAGGGAGTAGAAATGAAATGAAGGGAGTCACTAGGATGAGTTATGAGAAAGGAGGACAGGGAGCGGGAGTGGAAATGAAATGAAGGGATGCATTTGGGTGAGATATGAGAAAGGAAAAAAAGGAGAGGAAGTAGAAATGAAATGAAGGGAGTTCCTAGGGTGAGCTATTACAAAGGATAAAATGGAGAGGGAGTGGAAATTAAATAAAAGGAGTCACTAGGGTGAGTTATGAGAAAGGAGGAAAGGGAGAGAGAGTGGAAAGGAAATGAAGGGAGTCACTAGGGTGAGTTATGAGAAAGGAGAAAAGGGAGATGGAGTGGAAATGAAGGGACTCACTAGGGTGAGCTATGAGACAGGAAAAAAGGGAGAGGGAGTGGAAAGGAAAT
This sequence comes from Protopterus annectens, assembly GCF_019279795.1. Classification (NCBI taxonomy): domain Eukaryota; kingdom Metazoa; phylum Chordata; order Ceratodontiformes; family Protopteridae; genus Protopterus; species Protopterus annectens. The sequence continues at coordinate 1,045,099,443 of NC_056737.1, read as the reverse complement.
GAAGGGACTCACTAGGGTGAGTTATGAGAATGAAAAAGGGAGAGGGAGTGGAAATGAAATGAAGGGAGTCACTAGGGTCAGTTATGAGAAAGGAAAAAGGGAGAGGGAGTGGATATAAAATGAAGGGAGTCACTAGGCTACGTTTTAAGATGGAGGAAAGGGAGAGGGAATGGAAATGAAATGAGGGGACTCACTAGGCTGAGTTATGAGAAATGGAAAAAGTAAGAGGGAGTGGAAATGAAATAAAGGGACTCACTAAGGTGAGTTATAAGAAAGGAAAAAGGGAGAGGGAGTGGAAATGAAGGGAGTCAATAGGCTGAGTTATGAGAAAGGAGAAAGTGAGAGAGAGTGGAACTGAAATGATTGGAGTCACTAGGGTGAGTTATGAGAAAGGAGGAAAGGGAGAGGAAGTGGAAATGAAATGAATGCAGTCACTAGTTTGAGTTATGAGAAAGGAAAAAATGGAGAGGGAGTGGAAATGAAATGAAGAAGGTCACTAGGGTGAGTTATGAGAAAGGAGGCTAGGGAATGGAAACTAAATGAAGGGAGTCACTAGGGTGAGTTATTACAAAGGATAAAATGGAGAGGGAGTGGAAATAAAATGAAAGGAGTCACTAGGGTGAGTTATAAGAAAGGAGAAAAGGGAGATGGAGTGGAAATGAAGGGACTCACTAGGGTGAGCTATGAGAAAGGAAAAAAGGGAGAGGGGGTGGAAAGGAAATGAAGGGACTCACTAGGGTGAGTTATGAGAACGAAAAAGGGAGAGGGAGTGGAAATGAAAAGAAGGGAGTCACTAAGGTGAGTTATGAGAAAGGAGCAAATGGAGAGGGAGTGGAAATGAAATGATGGGAGTCAATAGGGTGAGTTATGAGAAAGGAAAAAAGGGAGAGGAAGTGGAACTGAAATAAAGAGAGTCACTAGGGTGAGTTATGAGAAAGGAGCAAAGGGAGAGGGAGTGGAAATGAAATGATGGGAGTCACTAGGATGAATTATGAGAAAGGAATAAAGGGAGAGGGAGTGGAAATGAAATGAAGGGAGTCACTAGGGTGAGTTATGAGAAAGGAAAAAGGGAGAGGGAGTGGAGATGAAATGAAGGGAGTCACTAGCCTGAGTTATGAGAACTGAAAAAGGGAGAGGGAGTGGAAATGAAATGAAGGGAGTCACAAGTGTGTGTTATGAGAAAGGAGGAATGGGAGAGGGCGTGGAAATGAAATGAAGGTAGTCACTAGGGTGAGTTATGAGAAAGGAGGAAAGGGAGAGGGAGTGGAAATTAAATGAAGGGAGTCACTACAGTGAGTTATGAGAAAGGAGAAAAGGGAGAGGGAGTGGAAATGAAATGAAGGGTCTCACTAGGGTGAGTTATAAGAAAGGAAAAAGGGAGAAGAAGTGGAAATGAAATGAAGGGAGTCATTAGGGTGAGTTGTGAGAAAGGAAAAAAGGGAGAGGGGATGGAAATGAAATGAAGGGAGTCACTAGCGTGACTTATGAGAAAAGTGGAAAAGGAGAGGGAGTGGAAATGAAATGAAGGAAATCACTAGGGTGAGTTAAGAGAAAGGAGGAAAGGGAGAGGGAGTGTGAACAAAATGAAGGGAGTCACTAGGGTGAGTTAAGAGAAAGGAGGAAAGGGAGAGGGAGTGTGAACAAAATGAAGGGAGTCATTAGGGTGAGTTATGAGAAAGGAGGAAAGGGAGAGGGAGTCAAAATGAAATTAGGAAAGTCACTAGAGTGAGTTATCAGAAAAGAAAAAAGAAAGGGAGTGGAAATGAAATGAAGGGAGTCACTAGGGTGAGTTATGACAAAGGAGGAAAGGGACAGGGAGTGGAAATGAAATGAAGAAGGTCACTAGGGTGAGTTATGAGAAAGGAGGAAAGGGAGTGGAAATAAAATGAAGGGAGCCACTAGGGCGAGTTATGAGGAAGGAGAAAAGGGAGAGGGAGTGGAAAGGAAATGTATGGAGTCACTACGGTGAGTTATGAGAAAGGAGGAAAGGGAGAGAGTGTGGAAAGGAAATGAAGGGAGTCACTAGGGTGAGTTATGAGAAAGGAATAAATGGAAAGGGAGTGGAAATGAAATGAAGGGAGACACTAGGGTGAGTTATGAGAAAGGAGAAAAGGGAGATGGAGTGGAAATGAAGGGACTCGCGAGGGTGAGCTATGAGAAAGGAAAAAGGGAGTGCAAATTAAATGAAGGGAGTCACTAGGGTGAGTTATGAGAAAGGAGAAAAGCGAGAGGGAGTGGAAATGAAATGAAGGGACTCACTAGGGTGAGTTATAAGAAAGGAAAAAGGGAGAGGGAGTGGAAATGAAGGGAGTCACTAGGGTGAGTTATAAGAAAGGAAAAAGGGAGAGGGAGTGGAAATGAAATGAAGGGAGTCATGAGGGTGAGTTATGAGAAAGGAGAAAAGGGAGAGGGAGTGGAAATTAAATGAAGGGAGTCACTAGGGTGAGTTAAGAGAAAGGAGGAAAGGGAGAGGGAGTCGAAATGAAATTAGGGAAGTCACTAGAGTGAGTTATGAGAAAAGAAAAAAGAAAGGGAGTGGAAATGAAATGAAATGAAGGGAGTCACTAGGGTGAGTTATGAGAAAGGAAATAGGGAGAGGGAGTGGAGATGAAATGAAGGGAGTCACTAGGGTGAGTGATGAGAAAGGAAAAATGGAGAGGGAGTGGAAATGAAATGAAGAAGGTCGCTAGGGTGAGTTATGAGAAAGGAGGAAAGGAGAGGAAGTGGAAATTAAATGAAAGGAGTCACTAGGGTGAGTTATGAGAAAGGAGGAAAGGGAGAGAGAGTGGAAAGGAAATGAAGGGAGTCACTAGGTTGAGTTATGAGAAAGGAATAAACAGAAAGGGAGTGGAAATTAAATAAAGGGAGACACTAGGGTGAGTTATGAGAAAGGAGAAAAGGGAGATGGAGTGGAAATGAAGGGTCTCACTAGGGTGAGCTATGAGAAAGGAAAAAGGGAGTGCAAATGAAATGAAGGGAGTCACTAGGGTGAGTTATGAGAAAGGAAAAAAGGGAGAGGGAGTGGAAATGAAATGGAGTCAATAGGGTGAGTTATGAAAAAGGAAAAAAGGGAGATGGAGAGGAAATGAAATGAAGGGAGTCACTAGGATGAGTTATGAGAAAGGAGAAAAGGGACAGGGAGTGGAAATGAAATGAAGGGAGTCACTAGAGTGAGTTATGAGAAAGGAAAAAAGGGAGAGGGAGTGGAAATAAAATGAAGGGAGTCACAAGGGTGAGTTATGAGAAAAGAGGAATGGGAGAGGGAGTGGAAATGAAATGAAGGGAGTCACTAGAGTGAGTTATGTGAAAGGAAAAAAATGGAGAGGGAGTGGGAACGAAAGTCACTAGGGTGAGTTATGAGAAAGTTAAAAAGTGAGAGGGAGTGGAAATGAAATGAAGGGAGTCACTAGGGTGAGTTATGAGAAAGGAAAAGGGGAGAGGGAGTGGGAATGAAATGAAGGGAGTTACTAGGGTGAGTTATAAGAAACGAGGAAAGGGAGAGGGAGTGAAAATGAAATGAAGGGAGCCACTAGGCTGAGTTATGAGGAAGGAAAAGGGGAGAGGGATGGAAATGAAATGATGGGAGTCATTAGGCTGAGTTATGAGAAATGAAAAACAGGAGAGGGAGTGGAAATGAAATGTAGGGACTCACTAGGGTGAGTTATGAGAAAGGAAAAAGGGAGAGGGAGTGGAAATGAAATAAAGGGAGTCACTAGGTTGTGTTGTGAGAAAGGAAAAAGGGGAAAGTGAGTGGAAATGAAATGAAATGAGTCACTAGAGTGAGTTATGAGAAAGTAGAAAAGGGAGAGGGAGTGGAAATGAAATGAAGGGAGACACTAGGGTGAGTTATGAGAAAGGAAAAAAGGGGGTGGGAGTGCTAATGAAATGAATGGAGTCACTAGGCTGAGTTATGAGAAAGGAGGAAAGGGAGCGTTTTTTGGAAATGAAATGAAGGGAGTCACTAGGGTGATTTATGAGAAAAGGGAGAGGGAGTGGAAATGAGGGGAGTCACTAGTGTGAGTTATGAGAAAGGAAAAAGGGAGAGGGAGTGGAAATGAAATGAAATGAAGGTAGTCACTAGGGTGAGTTTTGAACAAGGATAAAAAAAAAGGATGGGGGAACAGAAACTTTATGTTTGTCAGTGTGCTTTAGTAAGTTTTAATTTATGCTAAAATATGCTTAAATGCTTTACTGCAGTGGTGGTGCTGTGGTAGCATTGTCCCCTCACAGTAAGATGCTCTCCGGTTCGATTCTCAGCTAGAGCGTCTTCTGCGTGGAAATATGCGTGAATGGGCATACCTTCATTGAAGGTTGTGCATCAGAGCTGACAACTCGATACATAAAAATCAACTGCCAATCCTTAGCAGACCGGAGTTCCGCTGTGGCGACCCCTAACCGAGAAAAGCCGAAAGACACAACAACAATGCTTAAATGCTTTAGTAAAATTATCCTAGACTGACATCCAGATTATATGCACTTTGAATTTAGGAATATATCAAAAATCACAAAACATGGAATCTGCCTAGCTATCATTTTGTCAGTTTTCATGAATTTAAGATGGAGGAATCTTTAAATCTACGAGATTTGTAAGATGGAACCACTATTATGGAAATACACGCAGATAACTGAATTAATTTTTTATTTCATATTGTAATATAAAACCTCTAAGTAAATAAAAATGATTATTTTTATATTATACTTTTTCTTGTGCAGGTAAATGAATGTTCATCTAGAATTCCCACTGGCTGCATTCAGTTTGCTTTGTCACTGATCCTTTAACAATATTAAATAATTTATATATGCAGACACTGAGCTTTAGGTTTATTTGGATTTGTTTCATTTCATGTATTTAAAAAGTCTTTCAAAATCACAGGATAAGTATTCCTGAAGAAAAGTGTTCTCAAACAAAATGTAGTATGTCCATGAAAAATACTAAGAAGCTTTACTGCTGTATGTCTGTCAAGGTTATATTGTTTGTTTTACTTTTCTGCCTCCATTCTGACCATTTGTAACTTTCCCTTGACATGTGTTCCCTTACTCCCATGTTATGACTTCTGCAATGGCTCAAATTGTTAATGATGCATCCTAGGTGAATTCTCTTGAAGTCCACCTTTTGATTTCTGCTTCCAGTCTGATAAAGTGTAACAGTCCCCTGATATGTGTTTCCTTAAGTTCTTCAGCATGCCTTCTGCCATTATTCAACTTTTTAATGCTTTGTTTGAGAGAGTCTTGGGTTCTGTTCCCTTGAGGCTTGTCTTTTGATTTCTGCTTCAGTTTGCTCTAGTGCGATGTTCCTCTGATATGTGTTTCCCTGAGCTGTTTACTATTCCTCCTGCAATTGCTCACCTTGTTACTAGTATGTTTAAGAGAATCCCTGGGATTCAATAAAGCTTACTTGGAGTGTAAGAATAGTGCAGCCACTCCTGCATGGAATATGGTCACCGAGCGATCCATTAAACAAGCTTGGGGATGTGCACGAGCTTGGCAGCATTATTCTTGCACAGACACCACTGAATAATGCTAATTACCTCTTTTTCTGGTAAAAAACATGCAAATGAGGTGAATTAGCCATTCAGGAAGAAGGCAGGCATCTGTGCAGGAATAGTGTTACCTGCAGAAATGTATTTGGCTACTAGCCAAACACATTTCTGCAAAAATGAAAATGGAGGCATGACAGCTCAAATAAAAGCATGCATTATAATCTTTAGACATACCAATGGCTAAATATATGGCCATTGGCATGTAAAAGTGTTTAAATGTTATAAAAATAAAAGTTATTTTTTTTGGCCAATCTCAGCCATTTAAGCATAGGGCAGCAGTGCTCAAATAAATAAATAAATAAATACACAGGATCGTGCCAAAAATAAAAAAAATATGAAAACACAATTTTAAGGGAAATCTGCAATTTGCCATTATAGTCTATGGCATGCAGAATCAAAACAATACCAGGGAACAGTGTTGCTATGGGGAATATGTTCATAGGTAGTTGATAGGTTCATAGGTAGGTACTAGGCTATCTGCCTGAGGGCATTTATAAGCCTAGCCCGAGTGTGTCGGCTTTCGCCACCCCATTGATTCATTAACTGAGCCTCTGTCAAGCAGAGCCAATGAAGTGATCCCAGGGGTGTATTTTCTGTTACCCATCCACTCGTCAAGGTTTCTCTTGAAGAGTGTTAGTGAGGGGCTTTGCCTAATGTAGTTAGGAATTTTGTTCCAAAGCATGGGGAGTCTCTGTGACAGGACTCTATCCCTCTAGCATGTTCTATTTATTGTTGTGGTGAGGTTTAGCTCACTAGAGCGTGTGACTCGCAGTGACTTGGATTTCTTTAGGTGGGGCATGTCCATCAATTCTGAGTTGGACATGGCTTTGTAAGTCAGGCAGAGATCACCTCCGAGTAAGCGATATGCCACTGGGTACAGCCAGAGTTTTTTTCAGTCGGGCTGCATAGAACATATGTTTGAGGCCAGTAATCCTCTTGGTGTGGTACTTCTGTGGTCTTTCCAGATGTTAGAAGTGTCTTGTGAGGTACTTCCCAAATGGGGCATTGTACTCTATGATGGGTCTGATGAGTGATGAGTAGAGGGGCACTATAACCTCTTTATTTCTAGATGCAAACCCTTTTGTAATTAGATGGGCCACATAGAAGGATTTCCTAACTACTTTGGCAATATGATTGTCGAAGGAGAGATTACTATCTACCTGGGTCCCCAGATCTCTTACTACCTCTTCTGTATTAAGGGGGCTGCCACCTATGTGGTAATTTGTGGGTGTTTTGTTTTTCCCAAATGGGATGACTATGCATTTTTTGGCATTTAGCTTGAGGCCATGACATTGACATCGGGTGTCGATCTCAGTAAGGCCCTTTTGGAGGATGTCCATGTCAGCCAGAGAGTCAATTATGGCTCCCAGTTTGCAGTCATCAGTGAACTTGGTTAGCCATAGTCCTCCTGTGTTTGCATGTACTTCTGAGAAGTATATGCTGAACAGTAGGGGTCCCAGGACTGAGCCTTGTGGGACATCACTTGTGACTGGTTTTGAGTCGGACCTGGAGCCCGCTATTTATACCGTGTGAGTTCCGTCTGTAAGCCAGTTGGCAACCCATCTCGTGATGTAGGGGTTTATGTTCAGGCTGGTGAGTTTTTCTGTAATACCTGCATGGGGAATGATGTCAAAAGCCTTGGCAAGGTCAAGGTAGGCTGTGTGAACATCTTTCCCTCATCTATGGCCTTGGTGACTGTCTCTAAGAAGTCAACCAGGTTTAGTAGGCATGATCTGCCCTTAACAAAGCCGAACTGGGTTGAGTCAAGTGTTTGGAGGTTCCCAATGTCTTTGTTAATGTGTTCCATGATGATGCACCCCATAGCCTTGCAGAACAGGCTAGTCAGGCTCATGGGGTGATAGTTACCAGGGTCAGTTGTGGCCCCTCCATTGTGGAGTGGAATAACTGTTGCTGTGCACCATTCTATGGGCACATAGCCTGTGGAGAGGCTGAGGTTGAACAGCGTGTTTAGGTGGGGGGTTAGTTCATTCTGTAGTTTGTGCAAGACGCAGCCTGGGGAACCATCTGGCCCCATTGACACTGTGCTTTTGGCTTTTGAAAGGGCTGTTTTCACCTGTGCATCTGTGATTTCTGGGACACTACACTTTTCTGGTATTGTTGTGGGCCCTTTTGGGGGTGAGAGGGGGGCTGAAGTTTGCACTGAATCTGTCTGCCAGGATGTTGGCAATATCAGTAGGTTCAGTATATTTTGTGCTATTTTGCACTAGCTCAGTGCATATCTGCAAGTTGCCACTTAGATTCTTAACATAGCTAAAGAAGGCTTTGTGGTTATCTTTAGAATCCTTGGCTATATTTCTTTTGAAGTTAGCCTTGGATGATTTTATGAGGAACCTTAGTTTCTTACTGATACTGATCATGGATGTCTTTCCTTCTTGGGATTTGCTTTTTTTCTGAACTAATTTCCTCCTTCTATTGTATAGCCTGTTTATGGCAGGAGTCCACCAGACTAGTTTTCTTCTCTTAGTGGAGTGAGTCTTGGTTTTGCTAGGGATGGCACAATCCATGCATCCTTGTAGGTGCTCATAGAGTGCATTTGTAAAGGTTTTAAACCAGAAAGTTGAAAGAGATGGGCAAACTGCCCAAATGGTCAATAAACTAAAATTTCTGGGCCAAGAACCACTCCTCTTGTAGTAGCTAGACTACCTAGTGCTCACCACTCCCACTGATAAGCTAGAAGGCTTTCCTCCAACACAGAAAGGCTTGCAGGGCTCAGAAGCTTGCAAACAGTCCTGGATACAGCAACTCTGTATCTGGACTAGGCTGGTTACAGGAAAGGTGGGAAACAAGTGCACGTGCGGCTTTTAAACCAGAAAGTTGAATGTCTCTGGTTTAGTGCAGTAACTAGGGATTAAGGCAGTGGGGTATGCTAATGAGGGAAATTTACTGAATCACAAACAGAATCTAAGTGCCAAACTGCATCTAACCATGTAGGTGCTATAAGGCATGGTGTAAGCAGGAGGAGCACCAGACATGAAAAGGGTGTGTGTCATGCTTGGTGTAAGCACATTGGAGGTCCATGGCTCCCAGGTAAGCTTAGCTAAGCACAGCTAAGCAAGGGGATGTGTCTGAGGCTGTATTGACTTATTACATAAAATGAAGAGCATGTTCATGTTCAGGGAGGGCCATTTCTCAGTGTTTACATTAGCTAAATGGGTTTGCATGGTGCTCACTGGGTCTAAAACAAAACAAAACAAAAAACAGAAATAGCAGGACTGTTTACATTTGGGAACCAGGTTTACTCGGCGTGCCTTGGGGCTTAAAAGGGGCAGAAATGGGAAGGGAAAAAAGAAAAAAAGGAAAATAGCAGAATAAAAGAAATCAAGTACAAATAACATAGCTAGCAGGTGGAATGCATCATAGTCAGCCAATCATACAGTTAGCATCTGCAGCACAACAGTATAAACTATCCAGACACCTTACAGTCTGTTTTTTTTCCCACAAACTCTGCACTATTGGTGTACACATGTGGGAGTATTTTATTTGAAAACATATTATAAGCTGCCATTGCTTTGATCCATCAGTATGTGCTAGAAGCTGAGGGCAGTGAGGTGGATAATGATAACAACCACCACAGATCAAGGAGGAGGAGAAGAGTGTTCAGACCCAGGGTAACTTACCAGGGGCTACATGATCTGGAGATAGTAGAGCACTACAGGGTGGACAGAAACATACTGCAGCAAATTATCGAGCTGTGCCAACCTCAACTTGGACCTAGAACTAACAGAGGGGAACCTATCTCAGTGGATACCAAGGTATGTGTAGCCTTAAGAATACTAGTTACAGGTACTTTCCAAAGACCTACTGGGGACATCATGGGGTCTCACAGACATCTGCATCCAGGGTACTCCACCAGTTCCTGGATGCCATCAATACAACATGCCAGTGAGCACATTTATTTTACCAACACCCATGAGGAGAGGACCAGCAATATGCATCTATTCCACTATGTAGCAGAATACCCGGAGGTACTCGGTGCGATAGACTGCATGCACATCCACATCAAAGCACCACCCAGTGAACAGAGTAGAGTCTACATAACTGCCAGGTCATGTGCAATGCCTAGGACATTATCATGAATGTATGTGCTGGCAGCCCTGGAAGCTATCATGCCTCCCACATCTGGCATTCATCACAGCTGTACCAGGCATTTGCCAGTAGGGACATCCCATATGGTCATCTGGTGGGGGATGCTGGCTATGCACTGGAGCTGTGGATGATGACACCCATCAGAAATGCACACATACCCACTCAAGAACGCCATAATGAGGCACACACACACAAACCAGGATCATAATATAGTGTGTGTTTAGGATTCTCAAGTCAGAGTTCCAATGCCTTGACATATCTGGCGGAACCTTGCAGTACTCTCCAGCCACATGTGCACACATGTTCATAGTATGTGCCATGCTATACAATATGATCCTGTGGAAACAGCTGCAGCAGCAACAAGATGGGAAAGGGCCACACAGCCCCGCACCATTGCCAAGGTCCCCACAGGCACACAGGGACTCAGAAGAGGAAGCCCCTGAGCCTGCTCCCATAGACAGACAGAGGCATGCACAGTATGCCTAGGCCTTGGCAAAGAGGCAATGCATAGCACACACATTGACACTGTAGGGACCCAGGAACTGGCACCTCTTTCTGACTCGCACACAACGTAAAATTGATGACACACACCTCACATTGCCTTTAGCTTACCATGTATAGGCAGTGTACTGTGTGCATCCAACATAGGCAGCCCTCAAGCACCATCTGCACAACTGCCGCAGGCACAAGATAAGTCAGTCTTCTTAACAATAAATGAATGGATTAATATGTTCTGGTAGCATCTCTATGGAAATGCTGCATGCATGCATGGGAATAGGGTGGCTTACTGGGAGGGCAGCAGACAACTGACAGCTATGTGGGACACTAGGAAATGTCTACACAATACTGGCTTATCCATACTATGCAGTATCATTTAAGGTGACATATTCCACTGCAGCGTATGTGGGGGGCCAGCTAAGGGGGTGTCATAGGTCACATGCATGGATGTCACTGTGGGGATCCCATACTCACTCCCAGACTCATACAGCATGTCAGCCACAGAAAACCATAAATGGATGTCTGGCAAAGGCACACAAATGGTGACAATGATGAAATACCACCCTGCAGACTTACACAGTGATATCACAGCAGGTCTTGCAGTTGCAGTAAGACTCTCTGAAGGGTATGAAGTCTCAAACTCAATTGTACGGCATTACAATCTAACCTGTAATCTCTAGTAATATGCCTGCATTCTCCAAGACAGGGCACAATACTATGCTAAATGGAACCAAAATGTAAAGCCAATATCAGCCCAGTCTGTGCAAATGTGTACTGTTGACAGATGTGCCCCCCACCCACATTCACATAGAAATGCAGTAACATGTAAGTTTGTATGGTAATAGCAGCAGAGCACACATTGCTAGGGCTGTCACAATCAACATGATAACTTGTTGCATGTCCACAATATGCAGGGGTCAATGAGCTATGCATATGTGTGGGGAATAATAGTCAGGATATGGCCAGCATCTTCTCATGGTTGTTGTGTCCCACTGGCCTAGGTACAGTACTGTGGTAGACAAGGCCATGTTCCATGAAATGCAGTGCCAACTATTTTGCATGTCATCTACACATATGGTAGGAGTTGTACACACACTGTCCAGATGTCAATATCCATTACTGCCGGGATGCTGGACAGGTCATATACAGGGGGCCACACATATGAACAGTACACAGGTTGGAGTAACTTACATAGTGCCTACCATACCTCACAACTGTGCAGACCTTTTGCAGACTGTGCACAGGTTTGCATCATATCTGTGATGTCTTTATTCTGAAATAATAGTTGACTGGCAAATCAATCGCAAACCACGAGCGTCTAAAGTCAGAAAATATTGATGTATTGTAGTGTCTCAGACTTCATACCCTATAGAAAAAAAGCATGCTAATGCAAAATCTGTTATTGTATCACCCTTCCAGGTTTCTAAGGCCAATCATTACAATGGTCTGTATATTTAGACCTTTGTCACCCAATTACTCATGGCTTTGTAGTATGATGCCTAATATCATAACAGTGTGTTTTGTCACTTAGCATTGTCACCCCAGGGGCGTCCACTATTTGGAAGCCTGGGAACATATGAGTGACAGAATGCACTGCCCCACTACAGATGGCCTGCAGCAGTCTCACATGGCCTACAAGCTGCTGGCAAAGGCCCATGCCTCAGCCACAGTGCCTTTGTAAGGAATGTTATGGGATCCTTAGTACAAACATAACACAGTCAACACAATGCAAATGTTTGGCCATGCCGCTAAATGCTAGTAGCATACCTCTCAATCTTGTAGAGGAAGAAATCTGGACAAAGCAATACATAATGGTGGGATAAAGGCCTAACTGTAGGACCACATTTGAAATATTGCTCTCATAATGTTAGACAGTCAATTGAATTAAAGAGGGGGTGTGTAGTAGCATGGATGTCATGAAGGGTGTGAAGTCTAAAACTCTAATGTTCTGTCAGTATTCCCTGACTGCAACCCTGAGTGATTTGCAAAAAATGTGTTAGAAAACCACAATGTTAAGGGAAACTGACCATATATATGAGGCATGCATCTGGATAATCTGTGAGAATCTGTACAGTTGACAGGTATGGCCACACCAGGATATGATCTGTCAGGTAAGAAGAATAATGCACAATTAGGGGATCCCCAGCCAGTATAGCACCAAGGTGTTGGACCTTTTACACAGCTTCATCCGTCAATCGGCTATAGCCACACCTCCCGACTAGCTGGATTGTGCAAGAATGTCTAGCCTTTAACTCATAATATAGGTCTGTGCATCATCCATCTGGTATTTCTCTGGTAAATAACTGTGATGATCTGCTTATATCTGTCAGTAGGTAATGACACAATACAGTACAGTGTCAAACATTACATATGTCAGAAAATGTCTGCTAAAACTAATCCTGTCACTCAAGCAACTCATACATTGATAAAAACAATAGTTTCAGTACCCCCTATGTTTGGCCCATTGTTTCCCCATACTGGCAGCTTATCTCCAGATATCTTGCACAAACTGGTTGCAAGGTATGACTGTAGCACACAACACGCCGGACTGGAGTACAACTATTCCTGGAATGGATTTCCACACTTACTATAGAAGGTCATACTGAGCATGTTCCTACACTTAGAGAAATAAAGCCCATGTCTGAAACCACATTGGACTATATATCTCTATATTGTGCAAATGTCTTTGCATACACACAGCTATGTAAACTTGTCTCCACACACACCCATCAGACAAGATCACCCATAGCCAAATGTAGGTGGCACATATGTGGTATATCTGCATTTGCTGTGTGTGATACACACACATATATATGGGCAACATATTACAATATGTCAAGCATACACGCATATAGACATGGGGAAGAGAGGGACAGACAGTGATAGAGTGAGACACACAGGGAGACACACATAGACAATGAGTCATACACAGGGACCCCCTGAATGGTATAGAGTGATGTCCTGCTGCAGACAGTTGCATACCAGTTGTAAACACTGGCATGTGCCAGCATGAAGATGAAATTCTTGCATGCGTGTGTGTGTGTGTGTGTGTGTGTGTGTGTGCGTGCGTGTGTGTCTGTTGGTAAAAGGTTTTGAGCCCATTCACACCCAGTACACTTGCCATTGCTCTACTTTAGCAGTCCAGCTGATGTCAGTAACTGTAGAAGCACCTTTGGGCAGCCATCTGCCCTATAAGCTTTGTGCCACTGGTGATAATTGTGTAACACTCTAGTACAAATAACTAGTTAAGTAAGGGTTCTCATCTCAGTTCTGGAAAATGTGTGTGCGTTTGTAATTTAAAGATTTTGAGCCATTCACAACCAGTACACTTGCCATTAACCTACTTTAGCAGTCCTGCTGATGTCAGTCACCTTAAAAGTTCCTTTGGGCAGCCTTCAGTCCTGTAAGCTCTGTGGCATGTGTGATAATTCCGTAAAACTCTAGTACAAATAACTAGTTAGGTAGGGGTTCTAATCTCAGTCCCGGCAAATGTGAAGGTGTGTGTGTTTGTGTGTCTAGGTTAAAGATTTGGTGCCCATTCACACCCAGTACACTTGCCATTGCCCTACTTTAGCAGTCCTGCTAATGTCAGTCACCTTAGAAGTACCTTTGGGCAGCCTTCAGCCGTATACCCTCTGTGACATGCACAATAATTGTGCAACACTATAGTACAAATAGCTAGTTAGGCAAGGGTTCTCATCTCAGTTCTGACAAATGTGTGTTTGTAGGTTAAAGATTTTGAGCACGTTCACACCCAGTACACTTGCCATTGCCTTACTTTAGCAGTCCTGCTGATGTCAGTCACCTTAGAAGTACCTTTGGGAGCCTCAGCCCTATAAGCTTTGTGGTGCATGCAATAACTTTGTAACGCTGTAGTACAAATAACTAGTTAAGCAGGGGTTCTAATCTCAGTTCTGGTAAATGCATATATATGTGTAGCTTAAAGTATTTTGTGGCCTCTCTCACCCATTACATCACCCATTGCCGTACATTACAAGGGCCAGTGATGTTCTTCAGCTTAGAAGTACCTTGGGACAGCATTCACCCTATATGTTCTGTGGGATGTGTGATAAATGCATAACACTGTAGTAGCAATAACTAGATAGGTAGGGATTCTAATCTCAGTCCTAGCAAGTGTGTGTGTGTGTGTGTGTGTGTGTGTGTGTGTGTGTGTGTGTGTGTGTGTGTGTATGTGTGAGTGTGTGTGGGTGGGTAGAGGTGTATTTGTGTGAGAACCATATCCATTGGGTGGTGGGTTTTGCCATTTATTGCTGTTGCCCACACAGTACATGTCCCAATGTCCACTTTACAAGGCCCACTGTTGTCATCCACTGTAGAGATAGGGTGTGTTTGTGTGAGAACCATATCCATTGGGGGTGGGTTTTGCAATTTTTTGCTGTTGCTCACACAGTACACATCCCAATGTCTACTTTACAAGGCCCACTGTTGTCATCCACTATACAGGTAGCTGTAGACACACTGCAGCCCTATAAGCTCTGTGCCACATGCAATAATTAAGTAACAGCATGGAATAAATAACAATATAGGTGGGCCTTCTAATTCTTGGATACCATTCCCCACTCAGGAAGCATAGACAAAAACACTCAGCCAGGCATCAACCTCTATATCACTAGGTGGCTTGCAAACTGGCTCACAGATAGAACCCACAGTGTGAAAGCAGCGGACTCCATGTCAGACTGCTAACCAAACATGAGTGGTGTCCCACAGGGTTTGGTCCTCGGTCCCCTCACGTTCAGGATCTACACCTCTGAAGTCCAGCCCAACTCAAAGGGTCTCTAGCTGACATTGTTTGCAGACAACTGCAAGGTGGGTGCTTTTATTACCCCCCCATGTGATGTTGACATCCTGCACGAAGGCTTCACTGAGACCTATGACTGGTGTCAGAACCCTGGACTTTAGCTCAATGCCAGAAAATGTGCCGCTATCCCCTTTGGGAATAACATGGTTCCCATGAATTACTACACTGATTGTAGTCCACTGAACACTGACGTTGTTATAAGAGAACTGGGAATACAGGTTGACAGTGAGCTCTCTGTTGACCACCACAGTGCCACTGTGTTCAGAAAGTCCTTCTATGTGTCATATCTCCTGACTAAGGGTGCTGCATCCAGGAAGTAAGAGGTCATTGTCTCCTTGTACTCTCCCCTCATTAGGTCAATCAATGAGTACATTTGGCATGTACCTCACTGGACACGTGCAACAACTGCAGATCCTGCAAACGTACCTCACAAAGAGGACATATCTCACAAAGAGGATTGTAGGTCTTAAACACTTTCCCTATATTGACAGACTCCAGTAACTCCAACTATTCTGTCTCATATTGTCCACTTAGAGGTGATCTCTGCCTGACTTACACAGCCATGTCTGACCCAGCTCTGTCAGGAATGCTACATCTGAAGAAACCAATACATCCACACCACATGCCCCAGAGACCTCAACCCCATTTCCACAATGAACAAAACATGCTAGGGGGAGAGGATCACAACCCATATATTGCCCACACTATGGAATAGATGTCACATACATGTCAAGCAGAGCATCTCACAAGCCCTCTTCAAGAGAAATCTGGATGAGTGGATGGGGAATAGAAATCTCACCCCGGGGATCACTTCAGTGGCTATACTCATTAGACACACTGGGGACTATCATCAGGTGGCACAATGCTAGGGTATTCTCATGGGCTAGAATTGTAAAGGCTTCATGGCCATTCACCTAGTACAAACCTATGAAGCTATGAACCTATGGATCTCAGTACTAGCAAACCTGGGTGTGTGCATTAGTGTGTACAAATGTGTTGGTGAGTGTGTAAACATGTGGGTGAAAGTAGGTTGAAGCCCTTCTCATCCAGTACTCCTACCATTACAATACCTTACAAGGCCTGGTGATGTTATTCACTATATAGGTACCTTGGGACACTCTTCCCAGATATGCTCTGAGTTAGTGCAAAATTACAAAAAAAATACACTGAACCCACAGACATTGCCAACATCCTGGGAGACAGGTTCAGTGCAAACTTCTCCCCCCCCCCAAATGAGCAAATGACTATCCCAACAGATTGTAGCCTCCCTGACATCACAGATGCACAGGTGAGAGCTGCCCTCTCCAAAGCAAAAAATGCAGCATCAATGGGACCGGACGGTGTCACGGGCTGTGTTTTACATGAGCTCCAAGAAGAACTTTACCCTCACTTAAAATCACTGTTCAGTCTCAGCCTTACAACAGGATATGTACCCAAAGAATGGCATACAGCAACAGTGGTCCCACTCCATAAAGGTGGTGCCACAACGGACCCCGGAAACTATCGCCCTATAAGCCTAACTAGCCTGGTCTGCAAAGCTATGGAGCGTATCATCATGGAACCCATAAACAAAGAAATTGGGAACCTCCAAACTCTGGATCCTACCCAATTTGGCTTCTTTAAGGGCAGATCTTGCCTCTTGAACCTGGTCAATTTCTTTGAAACAGTCACCAAGGCCATAGACGAAGGGAAGGTAGTCCACACAGCCTACCTTGACCTTGCAAAAGCCTTCGACACAATACCCCACTCGGGCATCATAAATAAGCTCACCAGCTTAAATATCAACCCCTATGTCACAAGATGGGTTGCAAACTGGCTTAGGGATAGAACCCACATGGTCAGAATTGCAGCTGCCATGTCAGACTCTAAACCAGTTACAAGTGGCGTCCCACAAGGCTCAGTCCTGGGACCTCTCTTGTTCGGTATATATTTCTCTGAGGTACAGGCTAACACTAGAGGACTATGGCTGACAAAGTTTGCAGATGACTGCAAACTGGGGGCCATAATCGACTCACCGGCTGACACAAGCATCCTCCAAAAAGGTCTCACAGAGACGGATAACTGGTGCCAGAGCCATGGTCTAAAGCTAAATGCCAAAAAGTGCATAGTCATCCCCTTTTGGAAAAACAAAGTGCCCACAAATTACCACATAGCTGGTAATCCATTAAGTATGGAAGACGTAATTAGGGATTTGGGGACCCAAGTAGATTGCAATCTCTCCTTTGACAATCACATTGCCAAAGTGGTTAGAAAGACATTCTATATAGCCCACCTTATCACGAAGGGGTTCACATCTAGATCAAGAGAGGTCATTGTGCCCCTCTACACATCACTCATCAGGCCCATAATTGAATACAATGCCCTATTTGGGATGTACCTTACCCGACACCTGCTACAACTAGAAAGACCCGAAAAGTACCTCACCAAGAGGATCAAGGGACTCAAACAGATGCCCTACGCAGTTAGGCTAAAGAAACTCCAGCTCTACTCAGTTGCTTACCATCTACTCAGAGGCAATCTGTGCCTGATGTATAAAGCCATGTCCAACCCAGAATTAATGGACATGCTCCACCTCAAGAAATCCAAATCCATCAGAACTACACGCTTCAGTGACTTAAACCTCAGCACAGAAATAAATAGAACATGCTGGAGGGACAGATTCATATCCCAGAGGCTCCCCTCACTCTGGAAAAAAATCCCAATCCGTGTCAGACAGAGCCCCTCAATGACCCTCTTCAAGAAGAATCTTGACGTTTGGATGGGAGATCGTAAATTTACCCCTGGGATCTCTTCTGTGTCTCTGCTAGACAGAGGCATGGTAAACTAACCTTAAATGGGCTATCTTCTGTGACCTGCTATACAGAGGCACAGTAAACTTATCTAAGAAGGGTGGCAAAAGCCAAACACACTGGCTAGGCTTGTAAATGCCCTAGGGCAGATAGCCTAGTATCAACCTATGAACCTATGAACCTATGAACCTTCACTTTATAAACCCTGTGGTGCATGCGGTAACTGCATAACACTATAGTACCAATGACTACACAGGTAGGAGTTCTAATCTGAGTCCTAGCAAATGTGTTTTTGTATGTGTGTATATTTGGAGGATACAGCATTTTGAGGCCTCACTGTGCCAGTACACTGCCCATTGCCCATTGCCATACTTTACAAGTGCTGGTGATGTTGTTCACCTTAGAAGAACTGTGAGACTTTCTTCACACTATAAACCATGATGCTTGCGATAAATGCTTAACAATGTATTAGCAATAACTAGATAGGCAGGGGTTTTAATCTCAGTCCTGGAAAATGTGTGTGTGTGTGTGTGTGTGTGTGTGTGTGTGTGTGTGTGTGTGTGTGTGTGTGTGTGTGTGACTGTGTGAGATCCGTATCTTGCGTATGTGTCTGAGTGAGAACTATATCCATTGTAGGGGAGGGTTTTACATTTTTAGGCCATGGTACTCCCAGTACACATTCCAAGGTCCACTTTACAAGGCCTGCTGTCTTCATCAACCATAGAGGTATCTGTTGGCACTCTTCAGCTTGATAAGCCACGTGCCACATGCAGGAGCTATGTAACAGTATGGACTGACTAACAAGATAGGCAGGGCTGCTAATCTCAGTCCTGGCAAATGTGTGTATGAGTGTATTTGTGTGTGTAAGTGTGTATAACTGTATGTTTGAGTATTTTGGGTCCATTCTCACCCAGTAAATCACACATTGCCATACTTTACAAGGCCTGGTGATGTTCACCTTGGAGCTACCTTGGGGCTCTCTTCACCCTGTAAGATTTGTGGCGCATGTGATAAATGCATAACACTGTATTAGCAGTATATAAATAGGCAGGGGTTCTAGTCTCATCCCTGGCAAACGTCTGTGCATGTGTGTAATAGCAGTATACTGTGTTTGAGTGAGAGTTATATCCATTGGGTGGCTGTGGTTTACAATTTTACACCATGGTACTCCCAGTACACATCTCAATTTCCAATTTACAAAGGCCACTGTTCACATCCACCATAGAGGTATTTGTGGATACTCTTCAGCCCTATAAGCCCCGTGCCACATGCACCAGTTTTGTAACAGTATGGAATGAATAACATGATAGGCAGGGCTGATAATCTCAGTACTGGCAATTGTGTGTGCATTGGTGTGTATAGCAGTGTTTGTGAGTGTGTAGACTTGTAGGTGACAGTCTAATGAGTCCTCCACACCCAGTACACACCCCATTGCCATACCTCACAAGGTCACATGATGTTATTCACTTTACAGGTACCTTGGAACAGTCATCACACTATCAGTCATCACACTATTAATTCCGTGCCACCTGTGATAACAGCATAACACTGTAGTACCACTAACTAGATGGGTAGGGGTTCCAAACACCACAGTGGTGACTGTGAACCTGTGCATATGTGTATGTGTGTGTGTGTGTGTGTGTGTGTGTGTGTGTGTGTGTGTGTGTGTGTGTGTGTGTGTGTGGGAAAAGTATTCCCTGTGTTTTTGGTCAACACAATATCTTCTGGGGGTGTGGATTTTACCAATCCGAGGTGTGTTTCACCCACTACACTTACCATTGTCCATTTCACAAGGCCTGCTGTCGTCAACAACCATGGACTTAATACACCCCTCAGCCCTATAAGCTCTGTGACACATGCAGTAACTGTTACACAGACCTGGTAAATGTGTACATATAGGTACAGCTGTACCTCCACTCTGACATGATCAATGTATTACCACTCTGCCATGCCCCTCATTGCCAATTTCTGCAGGGCTACCTCCTGCTGATGCACAGACACCTAGAACAACAGAATACACCATATGAACTACATTCAGTCAGCATTACTAAGACCAATAATGAATCATGGCTGAAATGTACACACACTCTGAAGTGTACCCATTACAATTGCAAGTTGACAGCACCTTACACAGCATTACATATATAAACTGTACTTAATTCACCCTGTGCATCAGAACCATATTAGCATGTCCCTGTGTTGGTGGTATGGACTACAGGGATGTGGCATAGGTATCATCATATGCACAAGGTGTTGTGTGGGTTTGGCAGAGAGCTAGGCTGGGCCATATGGTTGACATAATGTGTGTGTGTTTGGAGGGGTGTTCTATGAATGGGCCATGCAGAAGTGGTATGTGTGTGTCTGGAGGTGACCTGGCTGTAATAGTGATGTGTGTGTGTGTATATATGCATACAGTCATGCCATGTGACTGCGCTACACAGGAGTATGTTGGACAGCTGTGGACTGTACATGGCAGAGTATACAGTTCACCGTCTCTGGCCATGGATACGGGAACTGGTCCTGCCCCGGGTCTCACTGGCACCAACAGGCCAAGTCTACATGCATTACTGTTCTCGATGGTGACTACTGTCTGCTGGATCCATGTCTCTGACGGGACTGTCCAGGGCCACGTGCCCATGGCCCACTCCATTGTGTTGTGAACAGCATCCCTCCTTCAGTAGTGCTGGTGGTACTGCCACTATGGGAGTCTGAAGGTGCATGGTCCCATAGACTCTCAGCTGATGGTGCTGACCTACATCCATGTGGCCAATGCCCATGTCCTACCACATGCTTTAGCACAAACATGCTATGGTCGAGGATTGCCAAGGTCTCATCCCACTGTCTATTCATGACCTCAGTATTTTGATGTGTGGCCTCAACAAGGTCATATATGTCACCACAAAAGACAGGAAAAGTTGCATTCAAGACCCTGAGCATTTGTCTGGTGTTGCATTCAATACATGCCTGTGCATCCATGACAGCCCGAAACATGCACTTGGTGACACCTGCTGTGGCACTTGCGACAGCAGCTTGATGGGCAGCAGTCCTCCTTCAAGCACCGCTGTCCATCCGCCTGTGGGGGACCTCGCATGTGCTCTGGCTATGGCCAGTGGCTACACTCACACTTGCCATAGTTACCACACTAGCCTGTTCCATGCCACCACCTGCCAACTGTCCATTATCTGTGGCTACTGGAGATGGGGTATGTGTGGGCATTGTGACTGTGTGCATGGACATTGTGGATGACTGTGGGATGCCAACCAATGGCACAGATTCAGCTCCTGACAACCCCACCTTTGCCCCACTATGGCCACCATCATTGGCAGAGTCTGCAGAGACACTGTCATCAGATTCTGAGTGGGAAGGACCATGACCACCATGTCCACCTGTGAGGGGAAGACAACATATGTAAATTAATACCTGCACTATAAGGTTTGCTGGTGCATACATACATGCACACACACACACACACACACACACACACACACACACACACACACACACACACACACACACACACACGCACACACATGGATACACACAGACACATACAGGTCAGGTGGCACAAAGGTATTACACAGACCTCACAACAGCCAACTGGTGACATTCACGACACAGTCAGACAACAACATACACACTCTGGACAGGCCCTCAACATCATGCAGTGCATCTCTTTCCACTTAATGTTACTATTAATATACACCTCTGGGATACGTGATTAGTGTTTGCAGGTGATGGGCCTTCAGCTAGCACACACACCGCAGCTATGTACACATTATTGCTGTTCACCTGTATAGCACAGTGCCAACTCCTACAGAACATACCTCTCAACTGTGCAGAGTTTCACTGAATGTCTAGATGTGTGGCTCATATTTGTGGTCTGTTCCTCATAAATCCTGTGTTTGTCTGACACATTACTGGGATGATCTGAGGACTGGCTTCAGTAATTAATGACATTGTTTGAGTTTCACTCTTCAACATCTGCAGTACATGTATGTTAAAACAAAACCAGTTACACTAACAACATGCTAAGCTTACAGTGGATATAATAAGTGTACACACCCCTGTTAAAATGCCAGTTTTTTTCTGATATATAACATGAGACCACAGAAATCATGTCATGTAATTTCTCATCTTTAATCTGACTTATAACCTGTGCAATCCAATTGAAGAACACACATCAGTTAGGGGTAACATATAGAAGGTGAAATATGTATAATAGGCTGGTTGCATGACTATGCACACCCTTAAACTAATACTTTGTTAAAGCACCTTTTGATTTAATAACAGCAGTCAGTCCTCTTGGGAAGGTGTCTATCAGCATGGCACATCTCAACTTAGCAATATTTGCATACTCCCCCTTGCAGAAGCCCTCCAACTCTGTCAGACTGTGAGGGCATCTCTTGTGCACAGGCCTCTTCAGGGCACCTTACAGATTTTCTCTTGGATGTAGGTGTGGACTGTGGCTGGGCCATTCCAAAACATTGATTGTCTTCTGGTGAAACCATTTTCTTTTGATGTGGATGTTTGTTTTGGGTCATTATCATGTGGAAAGGTGTAATTCCTCTTCATCAAAAGCTTTCTAAGAGATACATAAAGATTTTGGACCAAAAGGGACTGGTATTTAGAACTGCTCATAATCCTCTCCAACTTGGTTAAAGGCCCACTTCCAGCTTATGAACAGCAACCCCAAAGCAGGACACTGCCATCACCATGCTTCACCATGGGGATGGTGTTCTTTTGGTGATGTGCAGTGTTGTTATTGTGCCAAACAAACCTTTTGGAATTGTGGCCAAAAACTGCAACCTTGGTCTAATTACACCATAACACATTTCCCCACATGCTTTTGGGAGACCTGATGTATTGTACTTGAGAATTTCGCCAGACCTGGATGTTGTTCTGTGTGAGAAAAGGCTTCCATCTTCCAACCCTACCCCATAGGCCAGGCATGTGGAGAATACGGGATATTGTTGTCACATGTACTACACAACCAGTACTTGCCAGAGATTCCAGCAACTCCTTTAGTGTTGATGTAGGTCTCCTGGCAGCCTCCCTGATCAGTTTGGGTCTTGTATCTTCAACACATTTGGAGGGATGTCCTCTTATTTGCAATGTCACTGTTGCCCTGTATTTTCACCACCCTTCGATGACTGTCTGCACTGTGTTCCATGGCATATGCAATGCTGTGAAAATGTTTTTGTACCCTTCTCTGGGCTGATACCTTTCAAAATGAGATCTCTTTGCTGCTTCTTAAGCTCTATGCAAACCATGGCTGTTGTTGTAGCAGGCAACCAAGTAAATCCCAGGTAAATCCTGGTAGGACAGCTGACCGTTATTTTCTGTTAATCAAAGAGTCTCTGTAATTGATGGCAGGTGTGTACCCAAGAGGATATAATGCTGAAATTATATCAAAAGCTGCTTCAACACATTATTAGCTTCAGCCTGTGCACACTTATGCATATAGCTTCTTGTACGTTTTTCATTTGTCATAATTGTTCCCCTAACAGATTTGATTGTTTTACAATTGATTTGTACAGGTTATAGATCACATTAAAGGTTGGAAGAGTTTGGAAATGTTTTATTGTACTCTCATTTTTGTATATCACAAATACCTGGCATTTTAACAAGTGTGTGTACACCATTTATATGCACTGTATAACACTAATTTATAAAATATGTCCCTAGTTTGGGGTCTTTGTTCCCCCTTTTTGTCTGTCTTTGTCCATATTTCTTGCAATGACAGGTTGTGAGGTATGCTACTGATATGTTACGTCTCCTGCAAATAGGCCCCTGTGATGACCACTGTGATGCAATGCAGTTAACCCCACCACAAGTGAACATGCAGATATCGCAATATGGTTGAGAGTAACAGTTGTGTACATGGTAAAATGCATGATGTTAACATGCCTTGGGTACTGGTGAGCCACAGCAGGATAATCCCATACTCACCAGCTTCAAGCTGCTGTCCCACATCCAGACCAGAGGTACCTATGTAGCTGTGGGGGAGAGGTATAGTCAGCAGACTCAAATTTGGCATTGGTACAAGATGAATGCTACTTTCTTGCATATGTACAGTACAAAAACAATTTGCTATCCTTCACCATAGATGTGCACTTGTGTGCATTACCAAACCCCACCCACAAATGCAGTTTGACCTCATATATGCATCTAGCTACTCTACAGAAGCCAGTATGACTGCTACATGATTCAATTGCTGTGCACTGTGGCCTTACCTGGACACTCCTCGCCTGTTGCCTGGGTGCCACCCACCTCCACGAGTTGTGTTTCTTGTGTTGGCTGGAGTGTGGGGGATACCCCAAGGTTGGTAAAGGAGGTCCTCTGTTGCTGTAAGTGGGGCCTGTGTGGCAGGACCTCCACCTGTAGCATTATGGTACCTGGCCATGGCAGTACCCCTTTGCTGGGCATGATGTATCAGGTCAGTCACACGATGCCTGACCTGATCATATGTGTGGCCATGATGGTCAATGTTGTTCACCCTGTGAACCAGCTTGTCCCACAAGGCAGTCCACTCCCACAGATTCTGTTGCCTACGGCCATATATCACCTCATGGTGTTGGATGATAAGGTTAATAATAGCCTCATTTTTAGCTGCAGAGTCTGTGGGTGATGGACATGTGGCATGACACCTGGAAGACATAAACAGGGAAACACATTACAAGACCTCATACATTGGTCAACATTCTTTTCAGAATCTAAACATCATCATTGTTTATCATTAGCCACCACGTATGACCACATCATACCCCTGCCATCTATCAGCACAGTATGAGCTTGCATTGTACTCCTGATCCTGATGTGTCATGCTCCCCCCAATGAGAGCAAGTAATCTGCATGATCCAACATTCATCTTTCACCTTTGTGTAGAGGGATAACAGTGGCCATCTTCCTTGTAGATGGGATGTCAATGATGCTCAGGCTTTGCTTGAGTACAGTGTGTAATGGAGCTGGGAGAAATTGCCTAAGCTCATGTAGCATGCAGACAGCGATGTTGTCAGGTCCCATGAAGACTTATTTTGTTGCCTTTGAGTAGGCATTATGTACCTGCTTTCTGATGATGAGGGGAGGTGTGTGGGTGCTGTGCAAATTCACCTATACTGATGGTGGGACAGGGGGGTGATGTTTTCCCTTAACCTGTCTGCAGCAGGATGTCTATAGCTATGCTGTGTG
Source organism: Protopterus annectens (assembly GCF_019279795.1). Taxonomy (NCBI): domain Eukaryota; kingdom Metazoa; phylum Chordata; order Ceratodontiformes; family Protopteridae; genus Protopterus; species Protopterus annectens. The sequence goes on along the minus strand of NC_056737.1, from coordinate 1,045,074,502 downwards.
TGTATGTGGTGTGATTAACCACCAGTACAGGGTGGGTTAGGTTGTTGCCTCTGAGATGGAAGACATATGTGAAGACAGCCTTGTGATGGGCCTTGGGAGATGTGTCTAATTTGTACTCATAGTTAGCCTTGCAGTGACTCACCTGTGACCTTATATGCTTGTTCAGACAAAGGTTGACCTGCTTCTAAGTTGGTGCCTGCTCCTAATTTTTCTTGTACAGCCAATATAGTGACTGATTATGTGGTTTGTGTATTGCTGCTGTCCACCAAAGGGGATTGCTCCACCTTGGTGGAGGCAGATTTTACAAGTCAGTTATTGCTGAGTCCATACAGCTATGTAGGTACTTTTATAGCTGTTTGTAGAAGGCATGGATACAAGATCATAACACAGTTGGACACCTCTCCAATTTCAAATGGATAATCATGCTTATTCTAGTACCCATGTCTGTGTCAGGGCATTGCAACAGCCACTAGCTGTGGAAATCTATGTCTGTTGAATGCACTGAAACTAAGATTACACACATGTACAACATGTATAGTTTATTTACCTGATGTTTTGCATCTCATGTCTGTTGTTTTGAGGCTTCCAGCTACACCTACTCATACACACATGTACACAGGTAATACCTGATATACATTTCTGTTCTATGTCAGTATGGTACACTGTATTTACACTCTTCCTGCTCAGTCATACCTCTCAACCTGTTAGAGCAGGACATCTGGAGGATGGCACACATAAATGGGGGCAATGGGCCAAAGTTATTGGCACTTTGTTAATATTACTGTAACACACTTAAATCACTTGATAGCACAGTAAGCTTTGCACACACAGAAATACCCTGGAGAATGTTTGACACTCATAGTATGCTTTGTTGTTGTTGTGTCTTTCGGCTTTTCCCGGTTAGGGGTCGCCACAGCGGAACTCCGGTCTGCTAATGATTGGCAGTTGATTTTTACATGCTGAGTTGCCAGCCCTAATTCACAACCTTCAACGAAGGTACACCCATTCACGCATGTCTCCACGCAGACGACGCTCTAGCTGAGAGTTGAACCGGTCAGTGTCTTACTGTGAGGTGACAACGCTACCTAGTATGCTATTATGTTCTAATGTCAGTCTTCACAGATTTGCCAATGATTTGCGAGACATAACCCAACTCTTATGAGTAAATGACTACAAATGTGAGGCACCCATATGGTCAGTATGCATAGCATTGCACAGTTGAATGGTATGACCTCAGTGTATCACCTGCAGTTCAACAGAGTAGTTTACCATGCACATACCCTGTATAGGTCTCTCCGATTTCTGAGGCAAACATGTTTATCAGAGCTGTATTCAGAAGTAACATATGGATATCTATGACATCCCAGTAGCTGGCCTACCAGTCAGTATTGTTCAACAAATACTCTAATAGTAGTCATATGTGAGCCATCCTTTCCTGGGGCAACTCAGGGACATGAGCTGTGATCTATGTCGCTGCAGACAGACCCAAATGCTATGACCATAGCTGCTGATCAGCAATGTATCAGTAGATCAAGTCTTGTTGAGACATATTTGTTAAACTTCCTATTTCCCCCTACTGCATTCCATTATATGCTTACTTGTTTGACATACCTTTTTTTCCCCGAGTATAGTTTCTGAGTCTTTTTATTTTATTCACGGTCTGTCTCTCTCTCTCTCTCTCTCTCTCTCTCTCTCTCTCTCTCTCTCTCAGATGTAAGATATACATCGGTTTCACATAGGCAGCAGCTTACATTTTGTAGGGCATGCTTATGAGCAGCTGATGGCCAGAACACCAACTGGTGTCCCCTACTTGCTAATTGCATGCAGATCAGCTGTGTTTTTTATTCCTATAGCCAATGGAATGTCAACACACTCCTATAATTGCGTACTTCATGTGGGCATTGCTTCTTTTCCTTGCCTGTGAGGAGAACTTCATGGAGGTGTGTGAACAACAGCATTACAGAGGATAATTGGAAATGGGTCTATATCACTAGATCAAATGTTTAGGTTATCTAACACCTAAACATTGAACTGGTAAGGGAATGGACGATTTAATGCAGGGAAAGATTTCCCTTGGCCGTTAGCCAGATTTTGCCATTTTGTCTACTGTAGAGCGATCTCAGAGTCAGTATATTTAGTTATGGGGTGGTTGGTTTTAACATTTTTTTTTTGTGGCCAATGAAAGTCTTTCCCTGCGCTATTCATAGTTTTCAGTTTTGATCTTACTAGTTCGATGTTTAGGTGTTCGATAACCTAAACATTCAATCTGGTGCTTTTGACCCATTGGAAATACCTCTTACAAATTAAACTGTGGTGACAGCCCAACAAAATTGAGGAGAAAGTTCCAGACTTAGGGACAGAATGTAAGTATTGCTGTTATACATTTGGATTTGTGCTAGTTTAACAGGGTTTGTGTGGACATGGATATTCTGCGTGGGTCTCAGTCTGACAGTGTTATGTGGCTGACATAACTCTCAACTGTAGGGCTATCCACAGAATGGCCAGAAGTTGGACTCTTATGTTTGGTCTGTTCCACTAACAGTTGTTGTCCTTGGCAAATCAGTAGCATACCCTGGGTATTGCAGTCAGTAAATGCTAACTTCCATTTGTGTTTCTGACTTCACATTCCTCAGTTAAAATATGTTACAACACATCCTGTAACACTAGCAACTCTCACAGATTATAAGAGCAATATTTCAATTATGCACCTGTATTTGGGCCTCTGTCCCCCAATTTGCCGTAAGTTACATTTAAGGATATTATTTGATAATAAAAAAGCGGGTTAAACCAAGAACATGTGCAGAATATTACAATAAATTATGAAAATTGTGATGATGACAATAATGTGTTTCGGGAAGATTCTTTGTTAAATATGTCTGTTTATGACTACAAGGATGGCAATGCATTTGACAGTAGTTTGGTGGGGGAATTCTACATGTGATAGCAGTGCATTCTTTAATATGGGTTACGGTAAATTGCATTTACCACATATGCAGTATGATAGTCCCTTTGTGCCCCCCAAATTGTCTGAAAACATCTGTGTTTTTGAAAATGTGTTATGCAAACAGGTAGAAACTGAATATCAAAATTTTAAAAGGAGCAGTAAACAGTTTAATTTAACTAAAACACAATGGGAGGCTCTGCAACATCTTAGACAGAATAATCACAGATACACATTTATACAGGCAGACAAAGGGGGCCATTGGGTAGTTATGACCAAAAATCAGTGCAACAATATGGCTATGGCCTTATTGGAGGTAATGTCCCACAATCCGGTTAAAGACTACAAGTATCTGCTGGAAATTTTGGAAAGAGGGGAAAGACTTAGTTTCCTCTGTGCAATGGATGTCAAGAAACTACATATAAAAAAACCCAGAGATGCTGTGTTTAAGGTGATACCTAAGATACACAAAAACATTCAGAATCCACAAGGGAGACCCATAGTGTCTGGTAGGGGAGCTTACCTACAGAATGTGAGCATGTTTTTGGATTGGCAGCTTAAAAGGTATTTGGAAAAAATCATGTTACACATTAAGAATGGAAAGGAGGTAGCAGACACTGTAGGAGGTATGAAATGGTCCCAGAATTATTATTCGGCCTGTGTGGATATTAAATCCTTATACACAAACATCAAAAATAAATGGGGTTTGGAAGCAGTAAGACACGTGTTGGGGGAAGGTCCACATACTGATTTTCTTGTACGATTGTTGGAATTCTCTCTCACTCATAACTAACTCAGTTTTGATAATAAATATTTCCTGCAGAAGGAAGGGACAGCCATGGGGGCATCATGTGCCCCCCAGTGTATGCAATCCTGTTTATGAATTACTTTGAGATGACCTATGTTTATAACTCTTAGTTTTATAAACACAGAATTATATTGTTTAAGAGATACAGAGATGATCTCATATTTATTTGTAAGGGTGAAATGGAAGAATTCCATGATTTCATACAGAATTTGCAGGACAACCATTTTGTACTGGAATTTACATTCAATACCAGTAGACAGGCTGTACAATATTTAGATCTGGAGTTTTTTGTGAGTAAAGACTACACAGTAGAGTTCAAACCTTTTTCCAAATTTACTGCTGTCAATAATTTTCTCAGTGCTGATAGCATGCAAGCTCCCCATTTGTTATCTTCACTACCATATGGTAAATATTTATGAATAGCTAACAACACTTCAGACAAGGTAAGGATAGGGTTTGAGTTTGCGAGGGTTAGGAACAAACTGTTAAGTAGAGGTATAACTTGGATGGTTTAAATACAGCAGAAAATAAGGTCAGAAAAAAGCTGGGGCTGACACATACAATGATGCAAAGAGAGATGGTAGATATTAGTAAGAAAAGAAGGGATATGAACAAATGAGAGGATCAAGATAGATTGTTCTTTGTTAATGGGTATTCACCCTTTTCAGAAACTTTGAAGAGGTTAGTAAGTAGGCTTTGGCCTATTATTTCTAATGATGGGAAGTTGAAGGGGCTCTTTCCTGAGAGAGTTACTTTCTCCTACAGCAGATTCAAGAATGTAAAGGAATTATTATCCATCAGGAAATTGGATAAAGAACAGGGTAGAAAAGGTAGTTTTCCTTGTGGGAGATGTAGAATGTGTAACAAGATCAGGAACTTAGATGGAGAACACATTAATGGGAAAATATACAAGGCCAGGGACTGATATAACTGTGAATCCAGGGGGTTAGTTTACATAATAGGATGTGGATGTCCCATAGTTAAGTGGTACATAGTGCAGACTAAGAGGGCACTGAAAAAATGAATAATGGAACACCTGTGACATTGGAAGATGTAAGATAGAGAGACCTGTTGCAGAACATTTTGTTAGATACCATGAGGGTACAGACACATCCCTTTTTTAATGTGTGTTGGCTATGCTCAGTCAATGTCAAGGGGATGAATTTATAAACAAACTGACATGGTTGGAAACTAAATGTATTATTAATTTTGGTACCCTTTGCCCAAAGGGATTAAATCTTGATATTAATTTGAATGTAGGGCAGGGGCAGAGAAAATTAGTTATGTACATAATTTCTGTGTGGAGTTTTTGTTCAGTTCAAGTATGTTCAAATATGTATTGTTTGCACTAGTACTTTCTGATATTGAAGTTTTTTATTAGTTATTATTTAAAATATATGTTCATGATCTACAATATTAGAGATGTAGTAATATAGAAGCCGAGGTACCGGATACACCAGTAAAGCTTTTTCTTACAGTTTCCTAGTGTGGAGTTCTGTTCCTCCATCAGTTGTTGTCCTTGTTAAATCAGTAGCATACCCTGGGTATTGCAGTCAGTGAATGCTAACTTCCATTTGTGTTTCTGACTTCATATCCCTCAGTTAAGATATGTTACAACAAATCCTGTAACACCAGCAACTCTCTTAGTTTATAAGAGCAATATTTCAATTATGTCCCTGTGTTTGGGCCTCTGTCCCCCAATTATGTCAGGCCTTGTCCAGATGTCATGCAGCAAGAGGTTGATAGGTATGGTATGTCATTAGTTAGTGCCATCCTTCCTGATATCATCCCAGTGATGTAGCAGAATGCCAGACATATTATGAGGAAGGGGCCATAATATGAGGACAGACCCTGGACATTCTGTGGGAATCTGTACAGTTGAGAGGTCTGTGTATGTGTAGCAATTGTTAAACTGTCAGGATTGTGTAGCAGTGTAGTGTGTACATGTTTGTTGCACTGTATAGGGAGGGGGATACATTTAAGTGTCATGGCTCCTTTTCTATCTGATTGTGCATGCTGCTCCAGTTTCTGGTGGTCTATCAGCTGTATATGTTTGTAGGGATACACTGTGACATATTCTGTACCACTGGATGAGTCAGACTACACTGTGTGACTTGGGGCAGTATACATGTGAATGTCAAACGTGATATTGTTGTTCACACAGTCCTTATACTCTAATGTTCATTTGGATTACCGATATGTCACTGTGACTGTGGCTGAATTGGTTGTGGTTATGCACTTTCACACTGATGTCTGTTTTTCACTACTGTCACATCCCTGTAGTGCCTGATATATTTGCAAATGCGTGTGTATAATTCCCCATAGCTGACTTGGGGTAGTGTTGTGTCACTCTGACCATAGATTGGATGGTGCTTGGTGACATGCTAAGCAGCTCAGTGTACTTTCCCTACTGTCAAGTTATGTCCAGATATTCATAGGATGTCCAGTTGTCTGGCTCATATCTTTGGTCTGGTACCCATAACTGGTGTGTATGTCTGACAAATCAGTGGGATGGTGTGAGAATTTCAGGCACTAACTACTGAGAAAGCAATTGAGTCTTGGAGTTGTGCTATTTCGGTCAATATATGGTAGAACAGATGGTGTTATTGTAGCAACTGTCTCAGCTTATGTGGTCAGGTATTTCAGATATATCCCTATTGCCATGGCTTTCTCCCCCCCACTATGTCAGGCTTGGTCCAGATTTGTTGCACTAAAGGGTTCTAAGCATACCACTCAACTGGCCGGACTGTGCAGAACATCCAGGTTTATTGCTCATATTTTGTCTCTGTTCCACGATTTATTCTAATTTCTGTGGTAAATCACTGAGATGATCTGAGGATGTCTGTCAGTATATGATGACATAATTTCAGTTCCAGACTTCATATCCTTCGGAACATGTATGCTGAAACAAACCCTGTTACTCGAAGAACTTTCTACATTTCTAAGAGCAATATTTGAAATATGTCCCAAGTTGTGGCCCATTGTCCCCCCATTCTTACAGCCTTGGCCCAGATTTCTTGCACTAGCAGGTTGAGAGGTATGGTACTGAGATATGAGAGCACTACATGTTATGATCATGTATGTGTATATGGATCTACCTTAGTACATCGACATGTTAAAAGAGCGAACACGAATTAACCGACGCCAGAAGATCGCAAGTCACTTCACCGACGCCAGAAGATCGACAGTGCACAAACACGACATCGCATACACCCGACACATCATACCAACAAACAAAACAAATCACCTATCCAAAACCCACACACACAACACAAGCACACCAAAATCCTTGCAAACGAACACTAACCCATACATACACAACTATCTACAACCCTAACCCAAACCCTTACCCTAAGGTCTGTCACTATCGCACACTCACCTAACCCGCGCCCTAACCCTAACTCACTTATCCCACCCCTACCCCTACAGACCAGCAACATCGCACACTTACCTTACTCGCACCCTTACCTAACCCGTGCCCTAACCCTAACTCACTTATCCCACCCCTATCCCTACAGACCACCAACATCGCACACTTACCTTACTTGCACCCTTACCTAACCCGCGCCCTAACCCTAACTCACTTATCCCACCCCTACCCCTACAGACCACCAACATCGCACACTTACCTTACTTGCACCCTATCGTCCGTCACTACCGCATACTTACACATCCTTTCCCCATCGCAGTGTTCTCAGCGTCGGTGTCTTCCTCCGTCGGTCTTCTGCCTTGTCGATCTTCTGGTGTCGGTGAAGTGACTTGCGATCTTCTGGCGTCGGTTAATTCGTGTTCGCTCTTTTAACATGTCGATGTACTAAGGTAGATCCGTGTATATATATATATATATATATATATATATATATATATATATATATATGTGTATAATATATATATATATATATATATATATATATATATATATATATATATATATATATATATATATATAGTTCCCCTTCAGAAGACTGAAACATCATAAGCTCGAAATTCATAAGCCTGAAACCAAAAGCCTGAAACTCAAAAGACTGAAAACACACAGAATACAAATAATGCTAATATGCCAGTACCAAGACACACAGAAACACATACAAAACAAAGCATAGCAGTTGTCACCAAGTATGAGAAGGGAGGCAAGCCCCCCCCTGCACCCCCCCCACACCACCTGCTACTTAAATATATCAACTCCAAGATTGCACTTAGTGTAGTGAAGTGCAATCTCAGAGTTGATATATTTAAGTAGCAGGGCATGTGGGGGGTGCAGCCCCCCACATGGGGGGTGCAGGGGGGCTTGCCCTTAGTGGAAAGTAATATGGTTTATGTTGTTTAAAGTCATTATATGTATTTTGTATGTTTTCAGGCTTTTGGGTTTCTGGCTTTTGAATTTTCAGGCTTATGAATTTCGAGCTTATGATGTTTCTGTTTTCTGAAGGGGAACTATATATGTATATATATATATATATATATATATATATATATATATATATATATATATATCTATATATAAAAAGTTTACACACCCCTGTTAAAATGCCAGTTTTTTGTGATATAAAAATGAGACCAAAATAAATAATTTAAAAACCTTTTCCCTCCTTTAATTTGACCTGTAACCTGTTACAATTCAATTGAAAAACAAAGAAATCTGTTAGGGGAAAAAATAGAAAAAATAAAAAATGTACAATAACCTGGTTGCATAATTGTGCACACCCTGTGCACAAGAGATAGCCTCGTACTCTGGCAGATTTGGAGCGCTTTTGCAAAGAAGAGTGGGCAAATATTGCCAAGTCAGTTTGGGGTCTATATTATATCATCGAATGCTTAAAAAAGCGAACGCTGACTGATCAACCTAATTTAAGCGAAAGCTTACAACCTCAAACTGTCAGATCAGCGATTTTTTTCCCAGGGAAAAAAATCGCTGATCCAAAACACATACACACAACACAAGCTCACCAAACAAACAGAAATCCACACACATACACCTAAAATCTGATACCTAACCCTACACTAAACTATGCACACACCACTAACTACCCACTTACCTTAACCCAAACCCTAACCCTAAGGTCCGTCACTATCGCACACTCACCTCACCCGCTCCCTAACCCTAACTCACTTAAATCCGCCCTAACCCTCATGTCCACCCAATCGCACACACACCTAACCCGAGCCCTAACCCTAACTCACCTAAATCTCCCTAACACTCACATCCACACAATCGCACACTTACCTGAATCTGACCGGTAACTTTCCACCATAACACTGAAATTACCGAAGCAACAGAAACGGACAACCGAATTCTTTCCCTAGGAAAAAATTTGAGTTTCTGCTGCTTCGATATTTTGCAGTTTCATGAAAATAAGTTCGATCAATCAGCGTTTGCTTTTTTAAGCGTTCAAGGATATAATATAGACCCGTCAGTTTGTGCCATGCTGATAGACTCCTACCCAAGAAGACTGAATTCTGTAATTAAATCACAAGGTGCTTCAACTAAGTATTAGTTTAAGGGTGTGGAAACTTGTGCAACCAGCTTATTGTACATTTTTTATTTTTTATATTTTCTCCCTAACAGATTTGATTGTTTTTTAATTGAATTGTACAGGTTATAGATCACATTAAAGGTGGGAAAAGTTTTGAAATGATTTATTGTGGTCTCATTTATTTATATATATCTGGTGCGTTTCTCCCCGGGCCTCCGCTGAAAACAGGCTCTGTGGAACCTAGTCGGACATTCCCGGTCAACAAATGTTAAATTAAAAAAAAAATAAATAAATAAATATCACAAAAACCTGGCATTTTAACAGGGTGTATACACTTTTTATATCCAGTGTATATTTTAATATATTTTTCATATATATGTATCTACATGGTTCCCCTTCACAAGATCGAATGGATGGAAGCTCGAAATTCATAATCTTGAGACCAGAATCTTGAACTTCCATTCACTCGAAATTGTGAATGGGAGCCTTAGGTTTAAAAAAAATAAAAAGTTAACTTACCTTATTGCAGGGGGCCAGGTTCGCTGTACCCTAGCAGTTTAAATGTGAATGTTCAGTGACCGCACTATAGTGGAGGAATGGAAAATCTTCCATTTTGCGCTTACGCGTATAGCGCTGAATGGGAGATTTCCCTTTCCTTCACTATAGTGCAATCTCAGAGTCGGTATATTTAAGTAGGGAGGGTGTGGGGGGCCACAGCCCCCCACATGGGGGGTGCAGGGGGCAAAGCCCCCCTGCGAAAACATTTGAAAGGTGTGGTGTTCATTTTGTCTCATTCATTTTGTCTCTTTCATATGTTCGAGTTTCTCTAAATTTGAGATTCTGGTTTTGAGTTTATGACTTTCGAGTTTAGAGAGTTTCGAGTTTAGAGAAATTCGATCATATGAAGAGGAACCATCTACAAACATATATATCTGTATATGTATATATAAAAATCCTGAGTGATTCCAAAGAGCTTTTTCCCCACTATTGAATTACTCTACTGCATGATATGTTTGAAAAGGCATGCAAAATTCCTACAGTTCAAATGCTGTAGTGGCACATTGCTTTGACTATAGTGTACAGGGTCCTGGGTTTGAGACTTGGCAGTACTGATCATTTTGTTGGTAGGCAGAACAGTGGCTGATGGAGACAAAGTGATTAAAGCAGTTGTAAGTGGCTTTAAGTGGGTTTGCATGAAGCTAAGTGGTGCCAACATATAGTTAACCGTACAGATGCTTAATCCGTTTTGGCTTCAGTTAGCATCACGCAAACTCACGTACTCCCATTTGCACCTGTGCTAATTCCTTTAAAAGAAAAGAGAAAGTAGTTATAGGAAAGTGGTGAGAAAGTGGCATGTAGAGGGAAAAACAATATGAAAGGTAGCTAGGGATGTGCAGGATGGGTGTAGGGAAGACCCATAGCTGTTCATTTCTAATACAGCAACAGCTGTGCATTTGTATGGTACTTGGAGGTGAATTTGGGCACTCAAACCACAGAGAGAGGGATGAGGACAACAGAAATGTGTTGTCAAGCCAATTGGACCAGATTACATGTGTCCAGTGGACGCTTGTACAAAATGGACAGCTATGTATGTGGCAATAACATGTTAGGGGACAGATGCCCTTTTTTTTCTTCATTAAGGTAAAAGTGGGATGTTGGGGAAGGATTGTAGGTATGTCTGGGGATGTAGGTTGGGTAGGGAGAGAGACAAGGCTGACAGGACAGCAGACAGGGGTGGTGTATGACACATGTGGGGGGCAAACAACTTGGACGGGGAGGGTGTTTGGGAATCAGAGGCCCATGAGCCCTCATATAGATATGGTGGGACTGACATCCCCACCTGCAGGCAGTCATGACTGCACAGTCACAGCCCCGACGGGGGCTATTGTCGTGTACCTCGCATACATACATATATCTCAAACAGTAGACGCACCCAGACCAATCCTTGGGGTACATCGTTGTGGATGAATCTACTATTAGACATAGTTTCTACTACTTTGACTAAATGGCTACTATCATTGGGCTAGTTAGCTACCCATCTGGTAACCTACAGTTTGGTGTCTAGCTGTGTAGGCTTATGTATCCTGTCCACCTGGGGATTAGTGTGAGAGGATTGGGCTAGGTGAAGGTAGGCATTGTTCACAATCTACCCCTAGTCCCTGTGATTGTTAACCACTGGAGAGAGGTCAGTTAGATTTCATAGGCCTGATCTCCCTTTGACAATACCATGACATGTAGGCCCAGGCATTTTGATGTTGCCAGTGTCCCTGTTCATAATGTGTTCAATATTGCCTCCCATGCCCTTGCAGAGCAGGCTAGTTAGGCTGATGTGCATCATATTGGCTGGGTTGGTGGATTGCTCCACCTTTGTGTATAGGGATGATAGTGGCTGTCCTCTGTGCAGGTGGGATGACACTGGTGTTCAGGTTGTGGTTGACCACAGTGTGGAATGGATCTGACAGCCCATGCCTGTGTTCATGTGGGATGCAGCCAGGGATGGTATGATTATGGAGACCTCTGTGTGTTGCCTTTGAGAGGGTATTGTGGACCTGCTTCCTGATGATGAGGGAGGCAGGGCAGATGCTGTACATGCACATGTGTATCACTGGGGGAGCAGTGGTGGTGGTGTTTACACTTAACCTGTCTGTAACCGGCTGCCTATATTTATGCCATATGTGCATGTGATGTTATTGACCACTAGTACAGAGCAGATTTGTGTGTTTCCTCTGGAATCGCAGACACACGTGTGGAAGGCCTAGTGATTTGCCTTGGTGGATGTGTCCGATTTGCACTCAAAGACAGCCTTAGGGTAAATCACCTCTGACCTTATCTGCTTGTGCAGACCAAGGTGACATTGCTTCCAATGAGGCACCTGTTCCTTCTTGGCCCATCCAGCAATTATTTCCACCAATTATGGTATTTGTGTATTGCTGCCATCCACCACAGGCATTTCCCTACCTTGAGGGGGATATTGTTGTCCTGTCAGGTACTGCTGAGTTCATACATCTATGTGGGTGCCCACATAGTATTGTGGTGTGGGCCTGGACACTGCTGCTAGTTCCAACAAATGGGACATTGACTGTACAGCTACTTCTTCCTACTCTGAGGGGATTTATAGTCATTTGTGTACATTTCATTCTGTCTGACACCATGGGGGCAGGGGAGATGGTGACTTGAACTATGATGGTTATGTGGTCAGATATTACCAAATAAAATGGCACTGTATGAGTGCTACAGTGGCTACTCATGTTGGTTAGGACCAGGTACATGAGATTCCCACCTGCCATAGGAGTGTTGACTGGCTGATCCACTACATTGCCATTGACAACGCTGAGAAATCTATGTGCATTCATGTTCCGGTCTATAGGTCAGGCACACTATGGTTGGGTATTTGAAGTCACCCAGGAGCAGCGTAGATGACTGAATCCTGACAGATTCCAGCAGGTCCAAATAGGTGTGGTGAATGTCCATAGTCATGTTTGGAGGCATGTAGCTGGCTGTGAATTGAGTAGGTGTTTTGTCAACTGTTAATTGCACTCAAGATGTCACCCATGTGACATACTGTTTGTCCAGCCTGGAGGTGTGTATGCTAATGTTCAACAATCCACCTCCTGTGGCTTTGGAGGCCTCTATTTGGGGACTACATGTATGATGGGATGAGTGACCTGGCAAGGTTGGTGTGCCCTCCACAGCTAGAAAGCAGGTGTCAGTGACTGCACAAATGTCAGCATCCTACAGGACAATGTACGCTTGCATTGACATGGATGTCATGGTAAGACACCTAGCTGCTTTTAGAACAAGACATCTGCAAAAAGGCACACATCACTGGTGGACAAAGGCCAGTAAACAGTGTCACTTTATGAATCTAGCTGAAACACACTTATTTGCTAGCAAAGAAGGTGTCACATTCACAGGTGTACTCTGCAGAATATGATATCTGACAATGAAATGTATGCGAATTTGCTATGACTGCATTATTTAATGGGCTGCCAGTGATGTGCCAGACAATACACAACTGTCTGAGGCATTAACTACAAATATGAGGCAGACATGTGGTAAGTCTGCAAAACTCTGGACAGTTGTCAGATATGGGCTCACATCACATGCAGTTCAACAGACACATCTGCACCTGTCATGTACTATGCACATACCCTATGTACATCTCTTACATTTGTAAGACAAGCATATGTATCAGGGTAGCATCCACAGGTGACATATAAGTAATTACAACATCACAGGTAGCTGGCCTACCAGTGACACACTCCGTATTGGACAACAGAGACTCCAGTGGTAGTCATAGATG